>NC_069500.1:1099312395-1099617395 GCF_027579735.1 Bombina bombina
AGCGGTAGCTGAAGAGGTCCATGATCCGACTGAAGTCTTCTATCAAGCGGCATCTTTAATCTTCTTTCTTCCGTATCCATGTAGTTCATCCCGCCGACACGGAACATGCATCTTCACCGACGACTTCCCGATGAATGACGATTCCTTTAAGGGACGTCATCCAAGATGGCGTCCCTCGAATTCCGATTGGCTGATAGGATTCTATCAGCCAATCGGAATTAAGGTAGGAAAATCAGCCAATCAGATTGAGCTTGCATTCTATTGGCTGATCGGAACAGCCAATAGAATGCAATCTCAATCTGATTGGCTGATTGGATCAGCCAATCGGATTGAACTTGAATCTGATTGGCTGATTCCATCAGCCAATCAGAATTTTCCTACCTTAATTCCGATTGGCTGATAGAATCCTATCAGGAGGTCTTGAAGATCAGTTGGTCATCATGGGATGGAAGAACATAGAAGATGCGGCTTGGATGAAGATGTTTGCCGGTCCGGATGTCCTCATCTGCCTGCTTGGATCAAGACTTCAGCCGGAGGATGGATGTCTTCAGCCCCCTGCTTGGGCTTGGATCAAGACATCGGAGCCTGGATGGATCGCTGATACCCGGTGTGGTGAAGATAAGGTAGGAAGATCTTCAGGGGCTTAGTGTTAGGTTTATTTAAGGGGGGTTTGGGTAGATTAGGGGTATGTGGGTGGTGGGGTTGTAATGTTGGGGGGGTATTGTATGTTTTTCTTCCAGGCAAAAGAGCTGAATTCTTTGGGGCATGCCCCGCAAATGGCCCTTTTAAGGGCTGGTAAGGTAAAATATTTTCTATTTTAATTTTAGAATAGGGTAGGGCATTTTTTTATTTTGGGGGCTTTGTTATTTTATTAGGGGGCTTAGAGTAAGTGTAATTAGTTTAAAATTGTTGTAATATTTTTTCTAATGTTTGTAAATATTTTTTTATTTTTTGTAACTTAGTTTCTATTTTATTTTTTGTACTTTAGTTAGTTTATTTAATTGTAGGTATTGTATTTAATTAATTTTTTGCTAGTGTAGTGTTAGGTTTAATTGTAACTTAGGTTAGGATTTATTTTACAGGTAATTTTTTTAACTAGGTAGCTATTAAATAGTTATTAACTATTTAATAGCTATTGTACCTGGTTAATATAATTACAAAGTTGCCTGTAAAATAAATATTAATCCTAAAATAGCTACAATATAATTATAATTTATATTGTAGCTATATTAGGGTTTATTTTACAGGTAAGGTATTTAGCTTAAATAGGAATAATTTATTTAATAAGAGATAATTTATTTCGTTAGATTTAAATTATATTTAACTTAGGGGTGTTAGTGTTAGGGTTAGACTTAGCTTTAGGGGTTAATACATTTATTAGAGTAGCGGTGAGATCCGGTCGGCAGATTAGGGGTTAATTATTGTAGGTAGGTGGAGGCGACGTTGGGGGCGGCAGATTAGGGGTTAATAAATATTATGTAGGTGTCGGCGGTATTAGGGGCAGCAGATTAGGGGTACATAGGGATAACGTAGGTGGCGGCGGTGTGCGGTCGGCAGATAAGGGGTTAATAATTGTAGGTAGGTAGTTTATGGGTGTTAGTGTACTTTAGAGCACAGTAGTTAAGAGCTTTATAAACCAACGTTAGCCCAGAAAGCTCTTAACTACTGACTTTTTCTGCGGCTGGAGTTTTGTCGTTAGATTTCTAACGCTCACTTCAGCCAAGACTCTAAATACCAGCGTTAGAAAGATCCCATTGAAAAGATAGGATACGCAAATGGCGTAGGGGGATCTGCGGTATGGAAAAGCCGCGGCTGCCAAGTGAGCGTTAGACCCTTTCCTGACTGACTCTAAATACCAGCGGTAGCCCAAAACCAGCCTTAGGAGCCTCTAACGCTGGTTTTGACGGCTACCGCCAAACTCTAAATCTAGCCGATAGACTCCTATGGGAGTCTCATTCTGATGCCATCACAGACGGCATCAGAACCTCACGCAGCAAAGAGGTTAGAAGCCACAGCGATGGGCAGCAGTTAGTAAATATATATGTATATGACTATTTATATACACATATTAACACATAAATATATATGTATTTAATCATATACATATATTTACATTGCAGTCTATGGGAACACACAGTGGTGTACATCTTGGAGTTCTGGCATGGAAACCTTCTGCGTTTAGTATGCACCTTACTATGCAAGCCAAAACCTCAGTGCCTGTTGCCTCCAAATCTTGATGCAGGTCTTTTGCAGTCATTTGAGGGGTTTTCTCAACCTGCCTTCTCACAAATCTTGCAGTCGTTGGTAGTTTCCTTTTTCTGCCCTGTCCAAGTAGTGTAACCACTGTTTATTTAACTTTGAACTTGCTAATAAGCTTCCAATGGTGTCTCTAGGAACATTCAGTGCCTTCGCTATCTTTTTGTATCCTGTTAATTGTTTGTAAAGGGCGATGGTCTCTTTTCTTAACTTTTTGGACCATTCTTTTGACTTAGCCATATTTCTTACATGCAGTCAAATGTGACACTCAACAAACCCCTAGCCAGTTCAGGTATTTCATGTGTTCTAGCTCACATGTGGGAGCGTTATAAATTAGCGTTCCACTTGTAATCTAGGCCTCTGTGTACTATGAAACACATTGCAGTAAAATAGCTTTTACATTTGCTCTCTTAATATCTTCCTCTATGCCTTTTTGTTTGTTGGAAGTTCTTGTCAAGTGATTTTTTGACTCCCTAGGTGATAAACAATTTTTAGTGAGATTGTTGCTACTATTATATATTTAAAGGGGTACAGTGATTTTTCATGCCATCACTATATAATAGATTGGTTCATTTAAACTTTATTGTACTAAGAAGTCCTGATACCTACTAAAATGAGTTACACCTCTACATACACACACAGGGGTGGAAAATATCACTATGGTTTACTAGTCAGGGGTTAAAAACCACTTGCCCAGAGGGTAAAGTTACTAGTCCACTCAATGTTAAAGATAGGAAAAATCATCTGCTGCATCCAGGACTAGTAGACCACTTGAAATTTTAAGCCCAGTATATTCTTGTTTGTGGAATTCACACACACATATATATATATATATATATATATATATACAACAAAAGATAAATGAGATAGGGAACTAAGTCCCCTAACCCACCCTATAGCGCTACTATATAGTTATGATTAGAGTGCCCTACTGATGGTGGGTACCTCTATACAAAAGTATAGCTGTGAGAGATTCTGCAGCCAATTCCTGAAAGGCAGAGGTGTTCCTGAACACCCCTAAGAACAAGAAACAGATACAAGGATTAGGAAGGCGCTGAAATCAACAGCTAATTACCACCGAGATTAAAAGGTGATAGTAAGTCTACAATCAACAATAAATAAATAAATATTGTATAAAAAATAAAAATTAAAGAATAATATAAGAAAAGAAAATAGTATAATATAATTGCTGATAGATATCAATACGTATAGTACAAGACAATTCAGAACAATAAGGAAACGGTGAGTAGTAAGAAACACAGTCCCAAAAGACGATAAATAAAAGAATGGATAACAATCTTCATCAATCTTTCCCCCTTTTGAATGTGCACTTACTTCCAGCAACCTCAATCCTATGAGGTAAGAGTGTAGCGATATCACTGTTGGGCTAGGCACCTCCAGTAGTATGGATGGATCGTTGGTCTCTCAGTATGAAGCTTTCAAAAACTTGGCACTTTCTGTTGTCGTGAACCTGTGGCACACACCCTTGCTTCTCGTGCTCCTTCCGTGAGTAGAAACTCTCAATTCCCCGGTTATGCAGATAAAACCAGAGATATATACATAGTGTAAAACCGTTTATTTAACACATATTAAAAACATATAATAAGTTAAACTCACATTTATAATCCTCAACAAATGAGGTATGAATTCAGCACAAAATACAAGACACTGTGAGGAGTCCAGCAAAGAACATAGAAGAGTTTAGACAGCCACAGGAAGCTCCAGACACACGATATCAGTATAACAATATATAGTCCAATACTACAAGTAGGGGTGAACCTTCCCTATAGTTATAACCTTACGCGTTTCGAAGGGGGTTATAATATTGGATTCCTTTCTTCATCAGAGGTCTATATATATATATATAATTTTGTTATATAATTGCTTGTATTTTAAATAAACGTCTTGCTAGTTTTATGCACATTTAATTTTTGAACTATGGATCAGTGTTGTATCATTTTTGTCACATACTTTATTGTGTAGTTAAGGGTTTTTAATTCCCTATTTAAAGACCTATTTTCAATAGCACTTTTAATTTAACATATTTGCGACACACTAGTTTAGTGGACACTATTTGGCAGCACCTCTAGTTTTCTATTTTTTGCACATCTTCCGGCAATAGGTTGTAACAATAGGTTGTAACAAGCAAAAACATTAGTAGATAACTGCAGGAGTTATGTAGGATATTGACAAACTATATCATCGGAATATGTTTCTAGAATTGTAACTGGAATTTCATTTTAAAGCTAATATGTTCACTCTTAAATGCCATGCTACTAAATTCACTTTTAATATAATATTAAATAGAATTTATTAACTGCAAAAAGTAGAACAATTGTTTTTTTTTCAATAAAGGTTCTAACAGATTCACTAGCATCTGAAAGGGAGTTTAATCCTGAATTAGCCAGTATTCATTGCAGCTCACTAATCTGCCATTTTAACTGTATGGGTAGACATGAGAAATCATGAGGTTTCTGGTTTTAAAATAAGAATGTTTTCTCTAATGAAGACTTGTATGTGACTAGAGTATCTGATTGAACTGACATTTCTGAGTTGCAATCCTGCTAGCATTGATGTGCCTTTTTTGGCTTGTTGAATAGCAATGTAATTGGCTTTATGGTTTCATATTTTTATTGGTTCCTTACTTGATGGGAGAATATTAAATGGCACAAAATATATGTATTTGAATACAGTTTATATGGTTGGTATAAATATGCTATTTTATTCTTACTGAATATATCCACAGGTTATATACTTTTTTGGGAGTTATAAACCTTTAGAAAGCTACTTCATGTGTCAGTATGATTTTCCATTCTTTGTATAAAATTTGTTCAATATATATTGGATATATAAACATCCAAGATCTAGTGATAGTGCTGATATTAATATAAATATATCAAGAATCACATTTAAAAATGTAAACATACATATATTCAATTGCAAGGTAATTCTATAAATATCAGAGGATAGATTTACAAATAAAAACATTACAACTCAAGGAAGTTCCAAAATTGTATCCACTGGGGTTCTCGCTAACACCCAAACAAAAAATGTCACCATGAGGGCTCACCGAACATTGATATAAGTTTTTGTGCTGCAATAGTATTTTATTATTATTATTCTTATTCTTATTATTATTATCAGCTATTTATAGAGCACCAACAGATTCCACAGACATGGGTCTAATATGCAAGGTGATAATTATGAGAGACAAAGGGATAGAGGGCACTGCCAAGAGTTTCACTGTTGTAAATCATCTCTTATGAAGGTGATCATTATAGCTGCGTTATTCAAAAGTGCTGAAATATTGTGCAGCAAACATAAAATAGCCCTGTGTGTATTATATTTGATTTCACAACACTTGTTGTGCAAATGGCTTTGGTACTAATAGCACTGCAGGATTCTATAACTCTGCAATGTTGTGCAAATGGCTTTGGTACTAATAGCACTGCAGGATTCTATAACTCTGCAATGTTGTGCAAATGGCTTTGGTACTAATAGCACTGCAGGATTCTATAACTCTGCAATGTTGTGCAAATGGCTTTGGTACTAATAGCACTGCAGGATTCTATAACTCTGCAATGTTGTGCAAATGGCTTTGGTACTAATAGCAGGGCAGGATTCTATAACTCTGCAATGTTGAGCAAATGGCTTTGGTACTAATAGCACTGCAGGATTCTATAACTCTGCAATGTTGTGCAAATGGCTTTGGTACTAATAGCACTGCAGGATTCTATAACTCTGCAATGTTGTGCAGACATGTTAGTACTGTTAACTACAGCCCTATGTTATATTATGGGCCAGATGACGAGTGGTGCTCTAACTGTAACACGCGAGCGATAAAGGGTTTAATGCAGGAGTTTGTGCTCCACGGAAGTAGTGTACATATTACAAGTTGAAAGTAAACTTGTTCGCTCAAGCACAGTTGAATTTAATACACGCCTGGTTAGTGTGACTTAAGAGCTCTGTTTAACAGGTACGCTCTAATAAAAATTGTCACAAATTCCAATAAATGTTATAAGGGCTTAACGATATAAGGTCTCAGGTGTTAGAAAAAAAGTCTGCAAAGGGCTTTAACCCCTTAATGACCACAGCACTTTTCCATTTTCTGTCCATTTGGGACCAAGGCTCGTTTTACATTTTTGCGGTGTTTGTGTTTAGCTGTAATTTTCCTCGTACTCATTTACTGTACCCACACATATTATATACCATTTTTCTCGCCATTATGTGGACTTTCTAAAGATACCATTATTTTCATCATATCTTATAATTTACTATAAAAAATATAAAATATGAGAAAAAATGGAAAAAAATCACACTATTTCTAACTTTGACCCCCAAAATCTGTTACACATCTACAACCACCAAAAAATACCCATGCTAAATAGTTTCTAAATTTTGTTCTGTGTTTAGAAATAGCCAATGTTTACATGTTCTTTGCTTTTTTTTGCAAGTTATAGGGCAATAAATACAAGTTCCAAACCACTTTTCTTCAAAATTAGCGCTAGTTACATTGGGACACTGATATCTTTCAGGAATCCCTGAATATCATTTGACATGTTTATATTTTTTTTTTTAGAGACATCCCAAAGTATTGATCTAGGCCCATTTTGGTATATTTTATGCTACTATTTCACTGCCAATGCGATCAAATTAAAAAAATTGCTCACTTTTTCACAAATGTTTTAACAAACTTTAGGTTTCTCACTGAAATTATTTACAAACAACTTGTGCAATTATGGCATAAATGGTTGTAAATGCTTCTCTGGGATCCACTTTGTTCAGAAATAACAGACATATATGGCTTTGGTATGGCTTTATGGTAATTAGAAGGCCGCTAAATTCCGCTGCGCACCACACATGCATTATGCCCAGCAGTAAAGGGGTTAATTAGGGAGCACATAGGGAGCGCGTAGGGTTAATTTTAGCTTTAGGGGCCTATCTATCAAGCTAAAGACCGCTGCTCCATAACCCTGTCTGCCTGCGATGATGAGGCGGACAGGAATCACCGCAATTCAACCCAATAGAGTACGATCGGGTTGATTGACACCCTCCTGCTGGAGGCTGATTGTCCGCAAGTCTGCAGGGGGCCGCGTTGCACCAGCAGCTCTTGTGATCAGGTCCGACAGACATTTTTAGAGATGTTGAGATTGTTAAATAGGCCTCATTGTGTAGTGTAGTAGACACCCCCAAGTATTGATATAGGACAATTTTGGTATATTTCATGCCACCATTTCACCGCCAAATGCGATCAAATAAAATAAAATCGTAAAATTTTTCACAATTTGAGGTTTCTCACTGAAATTATTTACAAACAGCTTGTGCAATTATGGCACAAATGATTGTAAATGCTTCTCTGGGATCTGGGATCTGTTCAGAAATAGCAGACATATATGGATTTTGCGTTGCTTTTTGGTAATTAGAAGGCCGCTAAATGCCACTGCACAACACACTGGTATTATGCCCAGCAGTGACGGGGTTAAATAGGTAGCTTGTAGGGAGCTTGAAGGATTAATTTTAGCTTAAGTGTAGAGCTAAGCCTCCCACCTGACACATCCCACCCCTTGATCCCTTCCAAACAACTCTCATCCCTCCCCCCACCACACAATTGTCCCCACCATCTTAAGTATTGGCAGAAAGTCTGCCAGTACTAAAATAAAAGGCTTTTTTCATTTTTTTTAAATGAAATATATATTCTGCTGTGTAGGATCCCCCCTTAGCCCCCAATCTCACTGATCCCCCCCAAGAGCTCTCTAACCCTCCCCCGACTAACTTTTTTCCACCATTTTGGGTACTGGCAGTCTGCCAGTTCCCACTCTGCATTTAATTTTTTTTTTCAAATAAACCTCTATTTTGCTGTAGTGTAGCTGCCCCCCTCTAAACCCTACTCCCCCCCCTCCCAGACCTATATTAAAAATGATTTCCCCCTTTTCTCCCACCCACCACCCTCTCCCACCACTTCAAAATAAAAAAACGATCGTGGGTGTTCATGCGTGCACGTGCACCCCCTGCGTGCGCTCTTGTACGCATCCGGCAATCATTTCCGGGAATATTGCCAGTGATGGGCCGCCCACCCGCCTCCCTGCAGCTGCTCCCACCCACCAACGATTGGCACCATTGCTGGCCGATGCATTGGTGTGCCAAAAAACGTATTGTAGTGATGCCTCAATATCAAGGCATCACTGCAATACCTTAAAAGCTGCTGAAAGCGATCAGGATCGCTTCCAGAGCTTCAAACCCCAGAGGACGTGCCAGGCACATCCTTAATCGTTAAGGGGTTAACATAGAGATACATACATATACATGTCTAAATATATATAATATCCTATGTAATAAAAGGCCAAGTGTGTTTGTCTGAAGCTGTCATGCACAGTAGAAATAGCACGAGGACAAACACACCTGGCCTTTGAGTCCCTAGCTGATCTGCGGCAGAAGTGGGCGTGGCCGGACGTGAGCGGGGGTGTGGCTGTCATGAAGGGGTGTGGCTGGACGTGAATGGGCGTGACCGGGTGCGGTCGCACGATAGAGGGGAGAGAGATAGAGAGGGGAGAGAGATAGAGAGTGGGGAGAGAGAGGGGAGAGAGGGGGAGAGAGACAGCAAAAGAGAGGGGGAGAGAGACAGCAAAAGACGGGGGGAGAGACAGCAAAAGAGGGGGGAGAGAGACAGCAAAAGAGAGAAGGGGAAAGAGACAGCAAAAGAGAGGGGGAGAGAGACAGCAAAAGAGAGGGGGAGAGAGACAGCAAAAGAGAGAGGGGGAGAGACACAGCAAAAGAGAGAGGGGGAGAGAGACAGCAAAAGAGAGGGGGGAGAGAGACAGCAAAAGAGAGAGGGGAGAGAGACAGCAAAAGAGAGAGGGGGGAGAGAGACAGCAAAAGAGAGGGGAGAGAGAGCACAAAAGAGAGGGGGGAGAGAGAGCGCAAAAGAGAGGGGGAAGAGAGAGCGCAAAAGAGGGGGGAGAGAGAGAGCACAAAACAGAGGGGGGAAGAGCGCAAAAGAGAGGGGGGAGAGAGAGCGCAAAAGAGAGGGGGAGAGATCGCAAAAGAGAGGGGGGAGAGAGCACAAAAGAGAGGGGTGGAGAGAGAGCGCAAAAGAGATGGGGGAGAGAGATCGCAAAAGAGAGGGGGGAGGGAGAGTGAAAAAAGAGGGGGGAGAGAGAGCGCAAAAGAGAGGGGGGGAAAGAGAGCGCAAAAGAGAGGGGAGAGAGAGAACAAAAGAGAGGGGGAGAGAGAGAGCGCAAAAGAGATGGGGGAGAGAGCGCAAAAGAGAGGGGGAGAGAGAGCGCAAAAGAGAGAGGGGGGAGAGAGTGCAAAAGAGAGGGGGAGAGAGAGCGCAAAAGAGAGGGGGAGAGAGCGCAAAAGAGAGGGGGAGAGAGAGCACAAAATAAAAGGGGTGAGAGCGCAAAAGAGAGGGGGAGAGAGCGAGCGCAAAAGAGAGGGAGAGAGAGAGAGCTCAAAAGAGAGGGGGAGAGAGAGAGAGCAAAAGAGAGGGGGAGAGAAAGCGCAAAAGAGAGGGGGGAGAGAGAGCGCAAAAGAGAGGGGGAGAGAGAGCGCAAAATAGAGGGGGAGAGATAGAGCGCAAAAGAGAGGGGGGGAGAGAGAAAGCTCAAAAGAGAGGAGGAGAGAGAGAGCAAAAGAGAGGGGGGAGAGAGAGAGCAAAAGAGAGGGGAAGGGAGAGAGCGCAAGGGGTGGGAACGCTGTACTGGACTAGTATATATATATGAAAACACAAAACACTAACGGCTAGATTTAGAGTTTTGTCGGTAACGACCCGCGTAGCTAACGCTGGCTTTTTTCTGGCCGCACCTTTAAAATAACTCTGGTATTGAGAGTCCACAGAATGGCTGCGTTAGGCTCCAAAAAAGGAGCGTAGAGCATATTTAACGCCACTGCAACTCTCGATACCAGAGTTGCTTACGGACGCGGCCAGCCTCAAAAACGTGCTCGTGCATGATTCCCCCATAGAAAACAATGGGGCTGTTTGAGCTGAAAAAAAAACCTAACACCTGCAAAAAAGCCGCGTTCAGCTCCTAACGCAGCCCCATTGTTGTCTATGGGGAAACACTTCCTACGTCTGCACCTATCACTCTAACATGTACCCCGAGTCTAAACACCCCTAACCTTACACTTATTAACCCCTAATCTGCCGCCCCCACTATCGCTGACCCCTGCATATTATTATTAACCCCTAATCTTCCGCTCCGTAAACCGCCGCTACTTACATTATCCCTATGTACCCCTAATCTGCTGCCCCTAACACCGCCGACCCCTATATTATATTTATTAACCCCTAATCTGCCCCCCACAATGTCGCCTCCACCTGCCTACACTTATTAACCCCTAATCTGCCAAGCGGACCGCTCCGCTGTTATAATAAAGTTATTAACCCCTAATCCGCCTCACTAACCCTATAATAAATAGTATTAACCCCTAATCTGCCCTCCCTAACATTGCCGACACCTAACTTCAAACATTAACCCCTAATCTGCCGACTGGAGCTCACCGCTATTCTAATAAATGTATTAACCCCTAAAGCTAAGTCTAACCCTAACACTAACACCCCCCTAAGTTAAATATAATTTAAATCTAACGAAATTAATTAACTCTTATTAAATAAATTATTCCTATTTAAAGCTAAATACTTACCTGTAAAATAAATCCTAATATAGCTACAATATAAATTATAATTATATTATAGCTATTTTAGGATTCATATTTATTTTACAGGTAACTTTGTATTTATTTTAACCAGGTACAATAGCTATCAAATAGTTAAGAACTATTTAATAGCTAAAATAGTTAAAATAATTACAAATTTACCTGTAAAATAAATCCTAACCTAAGTTACAATTAAACCTAACACTACACTATCAATAAATTAATTAAATAAAATACCTACAATTACCTACAATTACACCTAACACTACACTATCAATAAATGAATTAAATACAATATCTACAAATAAATACAATTAAATAAACTAACTAAAGTACAAAAAATAAAAAAGAACTAAGTTACAAAAAATAAAAAAATATTTACAAACATAAGAAAAATATTACAACAATTTTAAACTAATTACACCTACTCTAAGCCCCCTAATAAAATAACAAAGACCCCCAAAATAAAAAAAATGCCCTACCCTATTCTAAATTACAAAAGTTCAAAGCTCTTTTACCTTACCAGCCCTGAACAGGGCCCTTTGCGGGGCATGCCCCAAGAAATTCAGCTCTTTTTCCTGTAAAAAAACACATACAATACCCCCCCCCAACATTACAACCCACCACCCACATACCCCTAATCTAACCCAAACCCCCCTTAAATAAACCTAACACTAAGCCCCTGAAGATCTTCCTACCTTATCTTCACCATACCAGGTTCACCGATCGATCCAGAAGAGCTCCTCCGATGTCCTGATCCAAGCCCAAGCAGGGGGCTGAAGATGTTCATGATCCGGCTGAAGTCATCATCCAAGCGGGAGCTGAAGAGGTCCATGATCCGGCTGAAGTCATCATCCAAGCGGGAGCTGAAGAGGTCCATGATCCGGCTGAAGTCATCATCCAAGCGGGAGCTGAAGAGGTCCATGATCCGGCTGAAGTCTTCTATCAACGGCATCTTCAATCTTCTTTCTTCCGGATCCATCTTGCAAACCTCCAATAGAATGCGAGCATCAGCCAATCGGATTGAACTTGATTCTGATTGGCTGATTCCATCAGCCAATCAGAATTTTCCTACCTTAATTCCGATTGGCTGATAGAATCCTATCAGCCAATCGGAATTCGAGGGACGCCATCTTGGATGACGTCCCTTAAAGGAGCCTTCATTCGTCGGTAGTCCGTCGGGCCAGCAAGATGTTCCGCGTCGGAGGTCTGCAAGATGGATCCGGAAGAAAGAAGATTGAAGATGCCGTTGATAGAAGACTTCAGCCGGATCATGGACCTCTTCAGCTCCCGCTTGGATGATGACTTCAGCCGGATCATGGACCTCTTCAGCTCCCGCTTGGATGGTGACTTCAGCCGGATCATGGACCTCTTCAGCTCCCGCTTGGATGATGACTTCAGCCGGATCATGGACATCTTCAGCCCCCTGCTTGGGCTTGGATCAGGACATCGGAGGAGCTCTTCTGGATCGATCGGTGAACCTGGTATGGTGAAGATAAGGTAGGAAGATCTTCAGGGGCTTAGTGTTAGGTTTATTTAAGGGGGGTTTGGGTTAGATTAGGGGTATGTGGGTGGTGGGTTGTAATGTTGGGGGGGGGGTATTGTATGTGTTTTTTTACAGGAAAAAGAGCTGAATTTCTTGGGGCATGCCCTGCAAAGGGCCCTGTTCAGGGCTGGTAAGGTAAAAGAGCTTTGAACTTTTGTAATTTTGAATAGGGTAGGGCATTTTTTATTTTGGGGGGCTTTGTTATTTTATTAGGGGGCTTAGAGTAGGTGTAATTAGTTTAAAATTGTTGTAATATTTTTCTTATGTTTGTAAATATTTTTTTATTTTTTGTAACTTAGTTCTTTTTTATTTTTTGTACTTTAGTTAGTTTATTTAATTGTATTTATTTGTAGATATTGTATTTTAATTCATGTATTGATAGTGTAGTGTTAGGTGTAATTGTAGGTAATTGTAGGTATTTTATTTAATTAATTTATTGATAGTGTAGTGTTAGGTTTAATTGTAATTTAGGTTAGGATTTATTTTACAGGTAATTTTGTAATTATTTTAACTATTTTAGCTATTAAATAGTTCTTAACTATTTAATAGCTATTGTACCTGGTTAAAATAAATACAAAGTTACCTGTAAAATAAATATAAATCCTAAAATATCTATAATATAATTATAATTTATATTGTAGCTATATTAGGATTTATTTTACAGGTAAGTATTTAGCTTTAAATAAGAATAATTTATTTAATAAGAGTTAATTAATTTCGTTAGATTTAAATTATATTTAATTTAGGGGGGTGTTAGTGTTAGGGTTAGACTTAGCTTTAGGGGTTAATACATTTATTAGAATAGCGGTGAGCTCCAGTCAGCAGATTAGGGGTTAATGTTTGAAGTTAGGTGTCGACGATGTTAGGGAGGGCAGATTAGGGGTTAATACTATTTATTATAGGGTTAGTGAGGCGGATTAGGGGTTAATAACTTTATTATAGTAGCGGTGCGGTCCGCTCAGCAGATTAGGGGTTAATAAGTGTAGGCAGGTGTAGGCGACGTTGAGGGGGGCAGATTAGGGGTTAATAAATATAATATAGGGGTCGGCGGTGTTAGGGGCAGCAGATTAGGGGTACATAAGTATAACGTAGGTGGCGGTCGGCAGATTAGGGGTTAATTATTGTAGGTAGCTGGCGGCGACGTTGTGGGGGGAAGGTTAGGGGTTAATAAATATAATATAGGGGTCAGCGGTGTTAGGGGCAGCAGATTAGGGGTACATAAGTATAACGTAGGTGGCGGTCAGCAGATTAGGGGTTAAAAAAATTTAATCGAGTGGCGGCGATGTGGGAGGACCTCGGTTTAGGGGTACATAGGTAGTTTATGGGTGTTAGTGTACTTTAGAGCACAGTAGTTAAGAGCTTTATAAACCGGCATTAGCCCAGAAAGCTCTTAGCTACTGACTTTTTTCTGCGGCTGGAGTTTTGTCGTTAGATTTCTAACGCTCACTTCAGCCACGACTCTAAATACCGGAGTTAGAAAGATCCCATTGAAAAGATAGGATACGCAATTTATGTAAGGGGATCTGCAGTATGGAAAAGTCGCGGCTGAAAAGTGAGCGTTAGACCCTTTCCTGACTGAATCCAAATACCGGCGGTAGCCTAAAACCAGCGTTAGGAGCCTCTAACGCTGGTTTTCACGGCTACCGCCAAACTCCAAATCTAGGCCTTAGAGCAGAAAAGGGTGGGTCTGAGCACTACACAACAAAACAACTATCTAGAACAGGGGTGCCCACACTTTTTTGTGTTGGGATCTGCTTTCAAATACCAGCTCAATGAGATCTACCCACTGAAAAAAAGTATATATATATCTATCTGTGTGTGATAATAGATACGATAATATAAAGATGTTAACAACTACTGATTTTTAATGAATACCTTTAAAAATATTTAAACTGTTTTTGTCAATTTTAATGGAGCTTGTTTTTAATGTTTACCTTTTATAGGAGTGAAAATTGCCACAGGCAGAGTTGATTTTAAAGCTAAGCATTACATTTATTTTTTTTAAAAAGACAGTATCTATTGAAAACTGAATTTAATGGCATTACTGTTATGTTCCTTCGATTTACTGAACATAAACACTCCTGATACTGATATCAGTGCAGTCACTGCTGAAATATTCCTGGGCACATGTTAACTTCAATTAACTCCTTTATACCGAGGACCTGAAAGGATCAACCTAATTTCTAATCCTAACCCCAGCGCTAATGCTAAATAAAATGTGCTGCCAGGCTGTAGCACAAGCTCAGTTCAGTGAATATAGTTTTTTAGGAGGTAGGAGTAGGCACAGGGATGAAAGTCTTTAGCCTACCTTTGTCCGCCTTGTAAGTATAAGCTGATGTGGTCACGTGACACAGGTCACTTAGCAACCACAATAAGATAATCCTGCATGCAGGTATGGGAAGAGAAATCACATAGCACCACCTCCCCTATGCAGCCCTAACATTTGCTTGCTGCAGCAGGGCTGTGTGACTTACGCAAGCTCCGGCCCTGGCTAGCAAGACCAATTAAAGAGCTCGCCACAATCTACCAGAAGCGCCTTGGCGATCGACTGGTAGATTGCGATCAACCTATAGGGCACCATGATCTAGAAGTAGGCTGACCATATTGACGCTTTAAAAAGGGACACATATGAAAAATACATATGTCAGGGCTGTTTTCAGGGCTGTTTAAAGATTTGTATAAGAACCCTGACATATGTATTTTTCATATGTGTTCCTTCTTAAAGCGGCAATATGGTCAGCCTATCTAGAAGATAATAAAAATTATGCTAAAACTCACAAAATATCCAAGTAAAATAAGTGCATCAATATCTGGGGTATTCACAGATTATGCCAAAATCACGCTGCCCACCTTTGGGAATGTATATACACAACCATCCTGGGAAGGAATACAAAGATTTGTATAGTGCAAAAGAAACGTCTTCCTCCAGGGAGACTTTCGCTAGGGATTGCAGGCAAACAACATCATTTTGGCATATCGCAGATGCCAGGGAAACCCCAGACTTGTGGCAATTGATATTGATGCGCTCATTCTACCCTGATATCTTGGGAGTTTTAGTATATTTTGTGTGTGTGCTTTCAATAAATACTTTTACATTTGAGTCGCAGTTGCGCTTTCTTTTCTGGTGGTTGACCATAAGGTGAGAGTGTGCTCTTTTTGGACTATATATACTGTATATATATATATATATATATATATATATATATATATATACAAATCCCAAATCCAAAAAAGTTGGGACAGTATAGAAAATCCAAAAAACAAACTAGAAGAGTCATATGAAAATTCAATTCACCCTGTACTATATTGAAAACACATTATTAACATATTATTTGATGTTTTACTTTGTGAATTTAATGTACTTTTTAAAATATACACTCATTTCAAATCTGATAACTGCAACACACTCCAAAAAAGTTGGGATGTTAGTCTGTGTAACATTACCTTTTCTTTTAATAACACGTTTGGGCACTGAAGATACCAGTAGGTTAAAGGGACAGTCTAGTCCAAAATAAACTTTTATGATTCAGATAGAGAATGTAATTTTAAACAATTTTCCAATTTAGTTTAATCACCAATTTTGCTTTGTACTCTTTGTATTCTTAGTTGAAAGGTAAACCTAGGAGGTTCATATGCTAATTTCTTAGACCTTGGAGGCTGCCTCTTCTCTCAGGGCATTTTGACAGTTTTTCACCACTAGTGGGTGTTAGTTCATGTTTGTCATATAGACGTGGAGTTCCAGGGAGCCAGCTCTGATTGGCTAAAATGGATGTCTGTCAAAAGAACTGAAATAAGGGAGCAGTTTGCAGAGGCTTAGATACAAGGTAATCACAGAAGTAAAAAGTGTTTTTATATAACTGTGTTGGTTATGCAAAACTAGGGAATGGGTAATAAAAAGATTATCTATCTTTTTAAGCAATAAAAATTCTGGTGTAGACTGTCCCTTTAAGTTTAGCAAGTGGAATTTTCCCCCATTCATCCATTATGCATGTCTTCAGCTGCATAACTGTACGGGCCTTCATGCCATATTTTGCGCTTCATAATGCGCCACACATTCTTAATCAGAGACAGGTCAGGACTGCAGGCCGGGCATGCTAGCACCTGCACTCTCTGCTTACGCAACCATGAACTTGTAATTAGGGCAGAATGTGGTCTGGCGTTGTCCTGTTGGAAAATGCAGGGACGTCCCTGGAAAAGATGACGTCTGGATGGCAGCATATGTTGTTCCAAAATGTATATATATCGTTTTGCATTAAAGCGATAGTCTAGTATAAATTAAACTTTCATTATTCAGATAGGACTTTTAATTTTAATCAACTTTCCAATTTACTTTTATCATCAAATTTGCTTTGTTCTCTTGGTATTCTTAGTTTAAACTAAACATAGGTAGGCTCATATGCTAATTTCTAATCCTTTGAGGGCTGCCTCTTATCAAATGCTTTTTAAATCTCTTTTCAACACAAAGAGACAGAAAGTACACGTAGGCCATATAGATAACACTGTGTTCAGGCACAGGGGGTTATTTAAGATTTAGCACAATACAATGCTAAATTTAAGACAATAGTAGGGATGGGCGAATGTGCAAATTTTCGAATTTCGAATTTAGAACGAATGTTATTACCGAAATTCGAATTCTAAATTCGAATGTCGATAAGAACGAATATTCTTAAAAATTCGAAAATCGAATGTTATTTACAGTTTTCGAATGTCACTTTCGAATTCGAATGTTTATAATTATATCGAATGTCTACATTCGAAATTCGAATTTTTCGAATTCGAATATAAATTCGAATTTTTCGAATTCGAATATAAATTCGAATTTTTCTAATTAGAATATTGCATAATTCGAATATTACATTTAAAAGCATTAGAAATACTATTACAATCTAAATTCGAATTTTTCGAATTCGAATACATGTATTGCATAATTCGAATATTACATTTAAAGAAAAAGCATTAGAAATACTATTACAATCTAAATTCGAATTTTTCGAATTCGAATATTGCATAATTCGAATATTACATTTAAAGAAAAAGCATTAGAAATACTATTACAGGGGGGCGGAGTCTAGCCACGCTCAGTGATGGCTGCTAATTAACAGAGCTTCGTAGTCCCCTGTGTGTTATCGCTCATAAGCTAGCTGAGCCGTGATCAAATCAAGCCACTACAGGCTCTGAACCTGATTCCTAAAACCTTAGAGACCGCTGGCTTCCTTACCGAGCGGAGTCTGCAGGGGAGAGGTGCCTGAACTCATCTTGCGGCCCTGTGACTGTGCGGCATATTGCCTGAGTGCCGGACTTGATTGAGGAGCAGCAACTTATATGGGGCTCAAGTGCACACGCACAGAAGAAACACAGAAGAGCACGTACCTCCTAAAGACCCTTGGGGCAGTTCCCGAATCTCTGCAGTGGTGCCGCGTTGCCTTCTCTGGCGGCGGTGACAGAGCCGCGACCACGTGGCCCTCCGTGAGCACCGGAGTTTACGATCAGGGCGCGCAGTGCAACTGAGACTCCTTCTGTGGACCCGGACTTGTTTGCGGGCGGATCCTGCGGCTCTGGCCGAAGATCAGACACGGTCTGAGGGTGAGTCCGGCCACAGGCCTTCACATTACCACCTACATAAGGGCCTAGGAGGTGCTAATACCCAGCCCTAGAGAAACTCATTCACTGGTCCTAGGGGCGTGAGTGCCTATACAAGCCTACACCTTTGCAATAAGGGAACCAACTGCCCTCATAGAAGCATATATACAGGGGGGACTATTGAAACACGCAACTGAGGGGAAAGTGCTAAGGCCTCAGATGAACTTTAAAATACAGTGCATATAGCAATCTCACAGGCAAAGGAAAGGCGCAGATACTTGTTGGGCCTTCATCATTTAGATTACTGAGCAGGATAGTTTGCCTTTTATATACCTAGACCTCACAGTTGCCATGACGAGCAAGAGGACCTCTAAACCCCCTAAGACTTTACAGCCCTCAGTAATGGAGAACTATCTTTTACCTGCTGACTCGGTTCAGTCAAGTAGCAAATCAACTCATGACACAACAGCTCCATCAACAGCTGACCAAGAGCACAGACCTCACACAAACTCTCTTGGTTATCTTACAAGGGATGACATCACTCACCTCTCCTCCAAAGAAGACATTAAAAATGCTATGCAGGATTTTAAAAGTATGTTTGGGGAGCTAAAAAGGGACATAGGAGCCTTAGGCCACCGTGTCATTCAAGTGGAAGAGAAGCAAGAGTCACTTAACTCAGATGTGCAACACCAGGCCAGTCTTTTGCAAGCGCAGGAGGGTACGGTACACTCTCTGATGGATCGTATAGAGGATCTAGAAAACCGGAGTAGGAGGAGTAATCTCCGGCTCCGGGGCATACCAGAAGCAGTAGATCCTCCTGCATTACAGCCCTACATCCAAGACTTCATTAGGTATCTAAAAAACAATGCTGCAGCTCAGGAAATACACATTGAACGGGCGCACAGAGCCTTACGCCCTAAGCCACCCAATAGGGCCCCCCCTAGGGACATAATAATAAAATTTTTGTCATTTCGGGACAAAGAAGAGGTGCTCAAACTAGCAAGGGCAAAACATCCAATCACCTTTAGAGGCACTGAAGTCCAGGTGTTCTCAGATCTGTGTCCCACAACGCTGCAAAAGCGAAGAGACATGAGGCACATTACCTCAGCACTGAAGGAGAAAAATATTGCATATAGATGGGGGTTCCCTACATGCCTGATTGCTACAAAAAATAACGTTTCCCACACCCTCAGATGCCCTGAAGATCTACCTGGCTTCAGCCAGGCCTTGGGCCTGGATTTAGAACTTCCACGCCACGAGGACCTACCTCGCAGGGCCCCTGCTGCTGCAGCTCGGGAAGAGGCCGTGCGGCATCATGACTAAACCAAACACAGAGGTCAAGGTTCTGTTGGCTACCTTAGTTCGCTGTTTTTGCTTTCTCTCTTTCTTAGGCTGCCTATGTTGGAACTATAGAGACCTGGGCGTCTGATGGACCTAGGCCCAAGACTGATCCCCACAACACTTTAACAGAACTCTCAGGTTACTTGTCTCACAAAATGTTCACACTGATAAATGTATCTGCTAATAATATTTAAGTTCTGCTCATTACTCTGATTGCTATTTATGTCTAACTAATACTGAGGCTTTACCTGTTTCTGAATTATGTGATCCCACGGGTATGTATACAATGCTTATCAATGCTCCTACTCTTTCTGAGATGTGCTTATTGTCGTGGTTTACACGGGTGTGGGGGGCTGGGATCTCTGTGACATATACGACTTGTTCCTGTTTGACATATAAAAGTACGGGCACTTAAGGATCATATGTGCAGGAAAAAACCCTGCAACACTTAGATGGAGCCCCCGGGTCGTGTGTGTCGCAGAGCATTCTCGCTGCTCAGCATACCTGTGGCTGATGTTTATTCTCTGCTTATAACCAATGCCACTTCACCTTGGCTTAGGTCCTTATCTAGCTGATATAGCAGCCCCATAGGCTCCTGGCCTAGCCGCTCTCATTTGCTAAATTATAACATCTTACGTTGTTCCTAATTGAATTTTTTTTTTTTTTTTTCTTCTCTCTCCTCCTCTGATATTTGTTTATTGTTGTAGTACTCACAGTTACGATACATAAAGGGATACCCTCCGAAACATTAATACCCTCCGAAACATTAACAGCCAATTAGCTAAAATGTGGATCACAGAGGTCCATGATGATAACTTTTTAAACCCCTTAATACAAGATATAACAATGATGGGCTGGCGTTGGAGGAGAGGAGAGAAGAGAATAGATAAAAGATAAATAAATAGCTCCGCTAATGTCACCCCTCTAGAATCCCAAATGAAAAGAATAAGGGGGGGAAAAACCTTGGTGGTCTTACAGAAATAATAATGGGGCTCACTAGGAACCCAACCAGACATATAAGTAGAGGGGACCCCCCTTTTTTTTTTTTTTTTTTTTCCTCAATTTTACTATTAGGTCCAAAGGGAGATTGCATTAAAAACTTCTATGATGTAACAAAGGTTCAGCTAGGTTTCTGCAAATTATGTTAAATGTTTATGTTATCATGCGAAACACACAGGGACAACTACCCCTGATATTTTGTTGTAGTTTCGATATTTATTAACGATAGAACTGTTCCTAATTGTTGTTGTTACTTTTTCACACATTGCACAGTTCGCAATAAACTACCTCCTTTTCTCTCTTTTCTACCCTTAATTGACAAGACTTTCCACCTCCACTCTTATCTTGTTTCTCTTTACTCATCTCTTCTCTTTTTTCCTCCTTCATTTTTTTTTTTTTTTTTTTTCCTTCCCTCTACTCCCCCCTCTCTACCCTCCCCCTCTCACCCTTTCGTACTCACTCACTAGGGAACTCCTCCTGACACCCCCCCCATACAATTTCTGCTACACAACACAAGAAAACATGTCGAAGCACGCTGCTAAGCGCAAGCCGCGCCCGCTTGAACTCATAACAATCAACGCAAAAGGGCTTAATAGCCCTTCCAAGCGTGCTATAGCATTGAGGGACTTTCACAGAATGGGCGGGGACCTTATTTTCCTACAGGAAACACACTTTGAGTCGGCACATGAGCCTAAGTGGCATAGTCGACAATACCCGCTAGCCTACTTTGCTTCGGCCACAAAAAAGAGGAACGGAGTTGGGATAATTTTCAATGCGGAAGTACCGTTTCAACTTATAAACATATATCGCGATCCAGAGGGCAGATTTATGGTGCTTACTGGCACTATTCATAACAGACCTATTACTTTAGCCAACATATACTGCCCTCACACCTCCCAGCACCTCTTTCTCCAGAAGGTCACCCGCAAACTCCTAGAAATGCAAATGGGCATCCTGTTCCTTGGTGGGGATTTTAATGCCCCTCTCAACCCCACCCTTGACACCTCTGGCGGTCTCTCCAGTACCCCGCATAAGACACTTAAGCGAATGTCCGCATCTCTAGCAGAGTTGAGAATCCACGACATTTGGCGTACGCACCATCCAATGGACAAAAACTTTACTTTTTATTCACACCCTCATCGTAAGTACTCTAGGATAGACTATTTACTTACAGACACCATTGGCCTAACTATCACCAAATCCAGTAGAATTTCTACGATCACATGGTCAGATCACGCCCCAGTGTGTTGTACCATCCAATGGCCCAATACGCCAATCACTCCCTTTGTGTGGAGGCTCGATGATACCCTCCTAGATGATCCAGTGTTTAACACAGACATCAAGAATTCCCTGACCGAATTTTTTCGCTTAAATGCGGACAAAGAGATAAGCGGCCCCACTATCTGGGAGGCACATAAATGTACCATCAGGGGACTCTTAATAGAACGCAAAGCAAGACTCAAAAAAATGAGAAGGGAACGATACAATATCCTCCTGAAGCAGGTGGATACTTGGGAACAACATCACAAGAGATCCCCAAGTGATGAAACTGGGCTGGCACAACTTAACGCGGCCAGGAAGGAACTCCTGCAGTTTTTGCAGGAGGATTACCAAAAGCAGGCTCTTCATCTGCGACAGATTTTTTATGAACAAGGAGACAAGCCTGGGAAGCTGCTCGCTAGAGCGGTAGCTAGGAAAAAAGTGAAGGCTTATGTTCATCACACTGTTGCTGCAGACGGGAGCATTCGGGCCGATGCAGACTCCATTGCAGCAGACTTCAGGAGATACTATGAATCCCTGTATAACCTAGAGAATCCCATAGAACATGGGGGCGACCCATCCGTTCGTCTAAGAGCGGACGAGGATGCCAGCGCCTATCTCCGGGCTGTAGACCTCCCTTCGTTATCGGAGGAGGATAGGGGACTCTTGGAGCTTCCGATCACAGCTGAAGAAGTCCAAAGAGCAATTAAAGACCTCCCGGCGGGCAAGAGCCCTGGGCCTGACGGATTTGGCCTGAAATATTATAAGAGCTACTCAGATGTCCTTATTCCAGAATTAACAAGCTTATTTGCTTCGCTTCAGGAGTCTCCTAGACTCCCGGCCTCAATGTTGGAGGCACACATAGCAGTGATTCCCAAGCCTGGGAAGCCTCCTGATAGGCCCGAAAACTTCAGGCCCATTTCTCTCCTTAATTCTGATGTAAAAATATTGGCAAAAATATTGGCCACCCGCTTGAATAGGCTTCTCCCTGAGCTGATCTCTACAGATCAAGTGGGCTTCGTGCCCGCCCGGGAGGCTAGAGACAATACCCTCAAAGTACAACAGCTAATAACCTACGCCCGTATGCATAACTTGCCGCTTACTCTGGTCACAACCGACGCAGAGAAAGCGTTTGACAGGGTCAGCTGGAAATTTATCCGATTGACTCTAGACAGGTTCGGTTTCGGACCCGGGTTTATTAATGCGGTTATGTCTCTGTACTCGACCCCTAACGCTCGGGTGAGGGTTAACGGTACCCTTTCCGAGACGTTCCTAATCAGGAACGGGACACGACAGGGTTGTCCCCTATCTCCCCTCTTGTTCGCTCTCGCGATCGAGGTTCTCGCAGCCAAGATCAGGTCCAACACGGGGGTGAAAGGCTTAAGGGTAGGAAGTACTGAACACAAGCTCTCGATGTACGCGGACGATGTCCTGCTAACTTTAGCGGACTCGGATGCATCACTAGTTGAAGCCCTAGGGAATTTCAGAGAATATGGAGTTCTGTCTAACTTCCTTATTAACCCCCTAAAGTCTGAGATTTTAAACATCACGGAACCCCCGGACAAATTTGCTGCATCCACAGCGAACTGCCCGCTAAGAATCGCAACCCACAACATCACTTATCTGGGAGTCATTATTACATCCAACACTCCTGAAATTGTTGACCTCAACTACAAAAAGATTTGCGATGAGGTTCTCAGAGACCTATCCAACTGGAAAAAGAAATCGCTCTCTTGGCTGGGTAGAATAGGAATTGTAAAGATGAATGTGCTCCCACGAGTTCTTTACATCATGCAGACGATTCCTGCAATGGCAGCCTCACATTATCTTCAACGCCTACAATTGGGCATTGAAACATATATTTGGAACGGAATTAGGCCTAGAATCAAAAAGTCCACGATGTTTATGCCCAGAGAAAGGGGCGGTTTGGGAGTGCCACTCCTAAAAGAATATCAGAAAGCGATATTTCTCCAGAGAATCGTGGAGTGGAGTCGCAATTCCCGAGATAAACAATGGATACGTATCGATAACGAAATCCTACAACGTGGCAACTCGGGGGCTCTGGCCTGGATTTCCACCCGAAACCGCCCACAGTCTATTGCATCATATCCAATGATTAATGATACTCTGAAGACATGGGACAAGATGCTAGGTGAGGGCGCATTCGTGTCCACCCTTGCCTCACCAAATGTCCCTTTATGGGAAAATCCTGATTTGGGTTTGGAGCTCCCGAGACGATCTATGGGGAGAGGCTACGCTCTAGCGGAGACTGCTATCTCTAATGCCCTCCAAAATAATAAACTCAAAACACAGATGGAGCTAGCTGAGTGGGACCATACGACATTCTCATCCTGGTTCAGGATGGCGCAAATCACACACTTCTTCAATACCTGTAGGGACCGAGAGGCCCTGACAAGAAACAGAACGCCTTTTGAGGCTCTATGCACGATTCAGAAGTCACCGACGCACCTAATCTCTCGCCTTTACCAGCTCTTACTGAGTGGGGGCGGTACTGCTCTCCCGACCTATACTTCCCAATGGCAAACCGATCTGGGAATGGACATATCCGAAGGGGACTGGCTCAAGATCTTCCGAAAGGTCAAGAAGGCCTCCATCTCCGCAAGGCTTCTTGAAATGCACTACAAACTAATTAGTAGATGGTATCTAACGCCTCAGAGGCTACAGAAAATTTACCCTAACAATGATGGGGGGTGCTGGAGGGGCTGCGGAGAGGAAGGCTCTCTCCTCCATATTTGGTGGACCTGCCCACATATAATACCATTCTGGGAGAGGGTGCTGGGAGAAATGAGCAACATTCTGGGAATTATCATACCCCCCAAACCAACTTATTTGATTTTTCATGATCTGCCCAAAGTGGTGGGAGCGGATAAGCACATCCTCCTCCTCATAATGCTGAGCGGCGCGAAAGGACTCATCCCTGCGCACTGGAGGAGTCCCCAAACCCCTACTGTACAAGAATGGAAACACAAAGTGGGAGACCTCCTCAGGCTGGAGCGCTATCACTTCCTTAAAACTGGGAGGCTTGTCACACACGAGATGATGACTCTGGCCTGGGAAGGCAAACGGTTATAATCAATACACAAACAGCTCTGATATAGCACTTAGTAACTCCCCTCCATGTAACCCACCTTACCCTCCATCCTATTCCCTCCAACCACCCCTCACCCCCCCCTTTTTTTTTTTTTTTTTTTTTTTTTTTCTCTCTCCCCCTTTTTTTCTCACCTGACTCTTCTTGCCCTGTCCTCAACTTTCTTTCTGCCACTCTGTACGAGTGACGACGTCAGATCTTTGAATTTCAGCAGCATGACTTAAGCGTGCTGAAAATAGACTTATATAACCTTGCCGTAATATCTGATGTCGAATCCCTAAGTTTATGTTTCAACTGACTATATTAATCTAACACCGCGAGCTCTATAGCTCGTGGATGCAAGCTCAAGATTATGACTCTCTTCCTAAGGCTAAGAAAACATACAAACTGTTAATTTCATTAGACTTTCAAGTTCGCTATAATTACTTTTTGAAAACAATGTATTATTGATGTCACTGTTATAGCAGTTGGGCCGCCTGGTGAGCTAGGTGTGTCCCCTGCTCTTTGTTTTGATACACATTGTTCAATGCTGGCTGTTATATGTATTTTCTTGCCAAACTTAATAAAGCTTGTTTGAAAACTAAAAAAAAAAGAAATACTATTACAATCAAAATTCGAATTTTTCGAATTCGAATATTGCATAATTCGAATATTACATTTAAAGAAAAAGCATTAGAAATACTATTACAATCTAAATTCGAATTTTTCGAATTCGAATATTGCATAATTCGAATATTACATTTAAAGAAAAAGCATTAGAAATACTATTACAATCTATATTCGAATTTTTCAAATTCGAATACACGTATTGCATAATTCGAATATTACATTTAAAGAAAAAGCATTAGAAATACTATTACAATCTAAATTTGAATTTTTCGAATTCGAATATTGCATAATTCGAATATTACATTTAAAGAAAAAGCATTAGAAATACTATTACAATCAAAATTCGAATTTTTCGAATTCGAATATTGCATAATTCGAATATTACATTTAAAGAAAAAGCATTAGAAATACTATTACAATCTAAATTCGAATTTTTCGAATTCGAATATTGCATAATTCGAATATTACATTTAAAGAAAAAGCATTAGAAATACTATTACAATCTAAATTCGAATTTTTCGAATTCGAATACACGTATTGCATAATTCGAATATTACATTTAAAGAAAAAGCATTAGAAATACTATTACAATCTAAATTCGAATTTTTCGAATTCGAATATTGCATAATTCGAATATTCCATTTAAAGAAAAAGCATTAGAAATACTATTACAATCTAAATTCGAATTTTTCGAATTCGAATATTGCATAATTCGAATATTACATTTAAAGAAAAAGTATTAGAAATACTATTACAATCTAAATTCGAATTTTTCGAATTCGAATATTTTCGAATGTAATCGTAAAATTCGAAACCGAATATTCGAAAATCGAATGTTAGAATGTTATGTAAACATTCGAAATTCGATTCGAACGAACGAATGTGTTAAAATTCGTGCCGTTTTTCGAATGTTGCGAAACATTCGCCCATCCCTAGACAATAGATAATAAACAGTCACAGTCATGTGATCAGGGGGCTGGAAGAAGGTTCCTAGATACAAGATAATCACAAAGGTAAAAAGTATATTTATATAACTGTGTTGGTTATGCAAAACTGGGGAATGAGTAATAAAGGGATTATCTATCTTTTAAAACAATAACAATTCTATGGTAGACTGTCCCTTTAATGGTGCCCTCACAGATGTGCAAGTTACCCATGCCATGGGCACTGACACACCCCAAACCATGACAGACCCTGGCTTTTGGACCTGATGCTGATAACAGCTTGAATAGTCCTTTTCCTATTTGGCCCAAAGAACACAACAACATTTTTTTTTCCAAAAGTTATTTAAAATAACCTGCTAACTGGAAAATTATGGGTGTGCGATATATATCTAGCTATTACAAGTGGCTTATTATTGCTACCGCAAACAACTGACACTCAAAAAATTAACTAGTGGTCAGACTTTTGCTTGATCTTTTTTAATGTATCCCAATTGCCCCCAAAATAAAGGGTGATGTCCCTTTTTAAAAAAACTAAAATGTAGCTTTTTTTTAACTGCACTAAGCAGCTTTTTGGGGGGTTAAAGTTGTGGTGTGTCAGAAAAAAAGGCACTGAAAATTGTCTTTACATTGGGGTCTATGGGAACTGTGTGTTCCCAATAAATATATATGTATATAAATATATACATATATATTTATGTGTTAATATGTGCATATATTCATATACATATATATTTATGTGTTAATATGTGCATATATTCATATACATATATATTTATGTGTTAATATGTGCATATATTCATATACATATATATTTATGTGTTAATATGTGCATATATTCATATACATATATATTTATGTGTTAATATGTGCATATATTCATATACATATATATTTATGTGTTAATATGTGCATATATTCATATACATATATATTTATGTGTTAATATGTGCATATATTCATATACATATATATTTAAAATTGCTGCCCATCGCTGAGCGACTCACCCCCTTCGCTGCGCTAGTTCTCATGCTGTGTCTAATGGCATAAGAACGAGGCTCCCATTGGAGTCTATGGAAGCGTGCTCACGTAAGCGCAATCCTTCCGTGCAATGCATTGCATCTCACTTGTAATACCAACGCACATCCGCGTGTGCTGGTATTACTAAGTTGAACACAAATGTTGCACACGCGGTAGCAATATTTTGTGCTCAATTTATAATCTAGCCCTTAGTCAGATATTTCCTATCTTTCCTGCAGATTTCCACCAATGCTTGACAAAAAAAATCTTCAAATAGCTGTGATTTGGGTTTAATTGATTTCTATTTTTAATTTTCAGATAATAGCAATTATTCAAAAATACTGAAAAACCAAGCTACTTTACTGAAAATATATCCTTAATTTGCTGAAATGTATAGATCATGCTTTTCAACTATTTTATTATTTTTTTCCTATGAAATATATTCTTTTACATTTAATTGCCTCTTTTATACTTCATGCACACAATGGACTCACCTTTGTCTTCGTCTCACCTTTTCTGACTTGTGGGAAGAGCTTAGTTGAGCTTTTAAAAATGAAATATTTTAAGACTCAACATCTGCAATTCATTTAACATTTTAAACTTTAGCTTTCAGTAAAGATGTAATTACTGCTCTATTTTATTCTCTTTTGTTAAAGCTGAACGCTTTAGGTATAGATTTGTTACAAAACGAATAAAGTTTTTGTGAGGATTTATTTGTGATAGCAAATTATTCAAGTGAAGATCATTTGGGCTATCACAACTGAAATAGCACAGAAAGGTTTATTATTTAGAAATATATCTTGAGTTAATAATTACACTTTGCATAACTTTCCAACAGGAACATTATCTCCTTCCCCCCCCCCCCACAGAAATGAGTGCATCAACTACATTTATGGTAATATATTAATAAATGGTTAAAAGATAATAGAGAAAGAATAGAATGGTGAGAGAGATGTGATGGGTTGCTAATAAATATGATAGCACATGCATAACCATATGATAAAAAAGTAACAGTGCTGGTTAGTGTTGAAATCTGTGATAGAGAATTAGATGAATCAGTTCATGACTTCAGTGTATTTATACGTAAAGCAATGAAGACTCTATGTTTTGCACAATTCATATGATGGTGCTTTTTCTTTAGTTCAAATTGCAGATTTATCAGGAACTAAAGCTACCTGGACTGATTTTAAATGATCATTTACTTATATTTATTTCTATATTAAATCTTTATTTTCAACTTTGAAATGAAGCTAAAAAATGCCGACCATGTCAGTAAAATACCGGCTGGGTGGCAACCCTATGAGCAAATAGCACAACTTTAAGAATAATATAGTTGGCCAGATAAAAGATATACCGCTAGATTATGAGTTTTGCGTTATGCGGGGTGCGGTACTAACTTGCATGTTATTGTCACCGCTAACTTACTTATAGCGCTGGTATTACAGGTTTTTATAAACCCGGCGTTAAAAGAAAAGATGTGAGCGTAGAGCAAAATTGAGCTCCATACCGCACTTCAATACCAGCGCTGCTTAAGTCAGCGGTGAGCTGGTTGTACCTAGCTAAAATAAATACAAATTTACCTGTAAAAAAAACCTAACCTAAGTTACACTAACACCTAACACTACACTACAATTAAATAAATTACCTAAATTAAATACAACTAAATTACAAAAAACAAACAAACACTAAATTAAACAAAATAAAAAACAAATTACAAGATATTTAAACTAATTACACCTAATCTAATAGCCCTATCAGAATAAAAAAGCCCCCCAAAATAAAAAAAACCCTAGCCTAAACTAAACTACTAATAGCCCTTAAAAGGGCCTTTTGTGGGGCATTGCCCCAAATTAATCAGCTCTTTTACCAGAAAAAAAAATACAAACAACCCCCCAACAGTAAAACCCACCACCCACACAACCAACCCCCCAAATAAAACCCTAACTAAAAAAACCTAAGCTCCCATTGCCCTGAAAAGGGCATTTGTATGGGCATTGCCCTTAAAAGTGCATTTAGCTCTATTGCAGCCCAACAGCCAATATAATATTGGAACAGCCAATATTGGAACAGCCAATATGTCAGGGTGCCAGGAATCAGACTGAGACGAGAAGTGCAAAAATAATCACACCTTTATTAATAGCAAAAAATAATAAAAAGTCCACAAGTCAAGTAACAAGCCAGGAGTCAAAACCAGAGCTGGTAGTCAGACGAGCCGAGTCAGGAGCCAAAGCGAATAGTCAGACGAGCCGGAATCAGGAACAAGGAAACAGCAGAGTCAGGAACAAGCCAGGAATCAGGAACCAGGAAGGACGTCAGGCAGCCAGGTAATACAAAGGAACTCTCACAAACAGGTCTGAGACAACGCAAAGGCAAAGCATACTGAACAGAGGCCCATAAGTGATGACATCACAATTCTGAGACTGCATCCTGTCTCACATGGATGATGCACACCTGTCTGGCCATAAAGGGAAGTGCAGTTAATGAGCAGCATCCCCCACAATGCACCATAGTCAGGAAGAGAGGTGAGTAAAATGGCTGCCATCAGCACATCGCAAACTCAACAGGGAGAAAACCCTGACAGTACCCTCCCCTCAATGACCCCTCCCCAGCGGGAGGACAAAAGGCTTATTGGGGAAATGGGCATGGAAGGCACGGAGGTGGGCGGGAGAATGAACATCAGAGGAAGGAACCCAAGAACGCTCCTCTGGACCGTAGTCCCTAGAGTGAACCAAATACTGTACACGGCCCCTGGACATATGAGAGTCAATAATGCTGCTGACCTCATACTCCTCATGGCTGTCAAAAAAGATAGGATGGAGACAAGGCAACACAGTGGTAAACCGATTACAAACCAATGGTTTCAAGAGGGAGACATGAAAAACATTGGAGATGCGCATAGCAGGAGGAAGGTCAAGAGCGTAGGCCACAGGATTAACCCGTTGGAGTATTCAAAAAGGACCAACATAACGGGGAGCCAATTTATTGGAAGGCACACAAAGGTTCAAGTTGTTGGAGGACAGCCAAACTCTCTCACCAACCTGGTAGGAAGGTGCGGGCAGGCGCCTACAATCAGCCTGGAACTTTTGGCGCTGCATAGAACGATGAAGGCAATCCAGAATCTGCACCCACATGGAACGGAGATGCCGGAGATGCTCCTCCAAAGTCGGAATACCCTGAGACATGAATAAATCGGGCAACAAGGATGGTTGAAACCCATAATTCGCCATGAACGGGGATAACTTGGAGGAAGCATTAATAGCACTATTACGAGCAAACTCTGCCAAGGTAACAGTTCAGACCAATTATTGTGGTGATCTGAGACATAGCAACGGAGGAACTGTTCCAGAGCTTGATTAGACCGTTCCGCAGCCCCATTGGATTGAGGGTGATATGCCGAGGAGAAGGAAAGCTGGATCCCAATTTGAGAACAAAAGGAACGCCAAAATCTGGAGACAAACTGGCTACCCCGGTCTGACAATATCTACTTGGGTAACCCATGTAAACGGAAGACCTCCGGGCAAAAATTTAAGCAAGCTCCTGAGCGTTAGGCAGCTTCATAAAGGGAATGCAATGTGACATTTTAGAAAAACGGTCAACCACCATAAGGATAACAGTATTGCCATTAGAAACAGGGAGCTCGACAATGAAGTCCATGGAAAGATGTGTCCAAGGACACTCACCATTAGCAATAGGTTGAAGAAGACCCACAGGAAGACGTTGAGAAGTCTTATTCTGTGCACAAACTGAGCAGGAGTTAACATACGCAGCAACATCAGAATGAAGACCTGGCCACCAGAATTGTTGAGTGACAGACCAAATCATTTGGTTCTTTCCTGGGTGGCCTGCGGCTTTAGGATAGTGGTAAGTGTGCAAAAGTTTAGTTTGAAGATTCTCAGGAACAAAACACTTATCACTAGGTTTCTCAGGAGGTGCATTGGTTTGTGCAGCCGGGATCTCCTCCCCCAAGAGAGAAGTCAAATTAGTACGTATGGTAGCCAAAATATGGTCAGGAGGTATAACAGGAGTAGGTACAGACTCCTCCTTGGACAGAGGCGAATATTGTCGAGAGAGGGCATCAGCCCTTACATTCTTACTACCAGGCAGTTAGGAGCCCACATAATTAAACCAAGACAAAAATAGCGCCCATCTGGCCTGTCAGGGTGACAAACGTTTTGCTTCAGATAGATAAGTTAAATTCTTGTGGTCAGTAAGAATGAGCACTGGCAAGCTAGTACCCTCGAGAAGATGCCTCCATTCCTTAAGTGCCAAAATTATGGCCAGTAATTCCCTGTCGCCAATTTCATAATTGCACTCCACTGGAGACAATTTCTTAGAGAAGAAACCACACGGATGCAAGGAACCGTCAGGCTTAGGACATTAAGACAAGAGGGCACCAACTCCAGTCTCAGAGGCATCAACCTCAAGAACCAAAGGCAGGACAGGGTTAGGATGAGCCAGAACTGGAGCGGCAGCAAAGGCATTCTTAAGACTATCAAAGGACTTAATGGCAGTAGGTGACCAATGGAGTGGATCATTCTCTTTACGGGTCATGTCTGTGATTGGTTTGACCAAGGAAGAAAAGTTTTTAATAAACTTTCTATAGTAATTGGCGAACCCCAAAAAACGTTGAATAGACCAAAGACCAACTGGGCGAGGCCACTGCAGAACTGCAGATAACTTGTCAGGATCCATGGAGAACCCTGTAGCGAAGATAACATAACCTAGGAAGGTTACTTAAGTCTGATGGAAATCACATTTCTCGAGTTTACAAAACAGGCCGTTTTTGCATATTTTCTGAAGAACCAGTGTAACATCAGAACGATGAGCCTCAAGTGTGGGGGAGTGTATGAGGATGTCGTCTAAGTACACCACAACACACTGTTGCAACAGATCTCATGGGACATCATTAATAAATTCCTGAAAAACAGCAGGAGCATTACATAGGCCAAAGGGCATTACAAGATACTCATAATGCCCGCTCCTGGTGTTAAATGCTGTTTTCCATTCGTGGCCCTCCTTAATCCTAACAAGATTGTGTGCTCCTCTCAAATCAAGTTTAGTAAAAACCGTAGCTCCCTTGAGGCGGTCAAAGAGTTCCGTAATAAGCGGAATAGGGTAAGCATTCTTAATGGTAAGACGATTAAGACCCCTATAATAGATACATGGTCTTAACTCGCCACCCTTTTTCTTCACAAAGAAGATGCCAGCCCCTGCAGGAGAGCAGGATTTGCGGATGATCCCCCGCGACAGAGCATCGGCAACATACTCCTCCATAGCACAATTCTCTGCAACAGACAGAGGGTACAACCGGCCCCGAGGATGAATGGCTCCGGGTTGCAGGTCTATGGCACAATCGTAAGACCGGTGAGAAGGCAACGTACTGGCATGCACCATGTCAAACACGTCTAGGAACTCTCGGTACTCCACTGGCAATTGAGATACCGAAGAAGTGCACAAGACTTTAACTGGTTTCCGAAGACAAGTGGAAATACATTGCGGGGACCACAACAAAATTTCGGACCTGCGCCAGTCAAGACTGGGATTGTGCTTTTGGAGCCAGGGATAACCCAGAACAATCTGAAAATGCAGAAAGTTTATCACCTGGAACTGGAGGGTTTCAAAATGGAGAGCCCCAACAGCCATGGACAACGGACCAGTTTCGTGAGTAATTAGTGCTGGCTGAAGGGGCCTGCCATCAATAGCCTCAATAGCGAGCGGAATGGACTGAGGCAAAACAGTAATGGAGTGCTTTGATACAAAAGCACTGTCATTGAAATAGCCCGCAGCACCGGAGTCAACAAGAGCCTGAGTGACTATGTAGGAGTCCACCCAATAAAGGACAACCGTAACCAAAGGTTTCTCCTTAAGCAGTTCTGGGGACGAGGATAAACCACCCAAGGTCTGCCCCCCACAGGACCTTAGGTGTGCGCGTTTCCCGGCCGAGTAGGACAAGACTTCAAAAGGTGGCCCTGTGACCCGCAATAGAGGCATAGCCCCTCCCTCCTCCTAAAGGCCTTCTCCGCCACGGAGAGACACGTGAATCCCAGCAGCATCGGCTCAGCAGTAGCTGGTGACTCGGGACCAGAAGTCATGGGAGGAGAGGGAGGCATGGGTGGGAACGAACACGTAGGAGACAATTGAACAGGAGGCTTCCGCAAGCGCTCCTTGAAAGAGGGCCTCTCTCTGAGTCTGATGTCAATTAGGATCAAAAAAGACACCAATGCCTTGAGATCCTCTGGTAAATCTCTGGCAGCATCTTCGTCTTTAATCACATCAGAGAGCCCATGAAAGAAGGCGGCAACAAGGGCTTCATTGTTCCAACCTACCTCTGCGGCAAGCATACGGAACTCAATAGCATACTGAGCAACAGATCTTGTACCTTGCTGAATGGACATGAATCGTTTAGCAGCACAGGAGGAGCGAGCCGGAACATCAAATAGCCTTCGAAAGGAGGCCACAAATTCAGGGTAATTTGAAATCACAGGTTTATTAGTCTCCCACAAGGGATTAGCCCAGGCAAGAGCTGTGTCAGAGAGTAACGAAATTAGAAATCCCACCTTAGCTCTGTCAGAGGGAAACGCCTGAGGTAATATCTCAAAGAAAATGCCCACCTGGTTCAAAACCCTCTGCACTGAATAGGATCGCCTCCATATCGCTGAGGTAGAGGTGCAGAACCGGATATGCTCCTGGAAGGACTAGGTGCAGCAGCGGAAACAGGAGCAGCCATAACTTGCGGGACACTTTGGTCCAAATGTGCAGTGCGAGTCAGCAGGATTTGCAGGGCTAGTGCAAATTGATCCAAGCAGTGATCCTGTTTATCCATCCTGGAAATGATGGCAGGTAAAGGTGGATTATTAGCACCATCAGGATTCATGGCCTTTGCGTAATGTCAGGGTGCCAGGAATCAGACTTCTGATGAGAAGTGCAAAACTTATCACACCTTTATTAATAGCAAAAAATAATAAAAAGTCCACAAGTCAAGTAACAAGCCAGGAGTCAAAACCAGAGCTGGTAGTCAGATGAGCCAAGTCTGGGGCCAAAGCGAATAGTCAGATGAGCCGGAATCAGGAACAAGGAAACAGCAGACTCAGGAACAAGCCAGGAATCAGGAACCAGGAATCCAGGTAATACACAGGAGCTCTCACAAACAGGTCTGAGACAACGCAAAGGCAAAGCATACTGAACAGAGGCCCTTTAAATAATAAGTGATGACATCACAATTCTGAGACTGCATCCTGTCTCACATGGATGATGCACACCAGTCTGGCCATAAAAGGAAGTGCAGTAAATGAGCAGCATCCCCCACAATGCACCATAGTCAGGAAGAGAGGTGAGTAAAATGGCTCCCAGTAGCACATGGCAAACACAACAGGGAGAAAACCCTGACACAATAGAATGCAAGCTCAATCTTATTGGCTGATTGGATCAGTCAATAGGATTTTTCAACCTTAATTCCGATTGGCTGATAGAATTCTATCAGCCAATCGGAATCTAAGGGACGCCATCTTGGATGACGTCTTTTAAAGGAACCTTCATTCGTCGTTTGTCGTCGGAAGAGGATGGTCCGCATTGGATGTCTTGAAGATGAACCCGCTCCGCGTCGGATGGATGAAGATAGAAGATGCCGTCTGGATGAAGACTTCTGCCCGTCTGGAGGACCACTTCTCCTGGCCTCGAATGAAGACTTCTCCCGGCTTAGTTGAGGACTTCTTGCCGCTTCGATGAGGACTACTCCCGGCTTCGTTGAGGATGGATGTTGGATCTTCAAAACTGTAAGTGGATCTTCAGGGGTTAGTGTTAGGTTTTTTTAAGGGTTTATTCAGTGGGTTTTATTTTTAGGTTAGGGCTTTTGGGCTACAATAGAGCTAAATGCCCTTTTAAGGGCAATGCCCATCCAAATGCCCTTTTCAGGGCAATGGGGAGCTTAGGTTTTTTTAGTTAGGGTTTTATTTGTGGGGTTTGGTAGTGTGGGTGGTGGGTTTTACTGTTGGGTGGGTTGTTTGTATTTTTTTTAACAGGTTAAGGAGCTGATTTCTTTGGGGCAATGCCCCGCAAAAGGTCCTTTTAAGGGCTATTGGTAATTTAGTTTAGGCTATTTTTTTTGGGGGGGGGGTTATTTTGATAGGGCTATTAGATTAGGTGTAATTAGTTTAAATATCTTGTAATTTATTTTTTATTTTGTGTAATTTAGTGGGGGGGGGGGGTTGTAATTTAGGTAATTGTATTTAATTTATATAATTGTTTATAATTTAGGTAATTTATTTAAAGGGACACTGTACCCAAATTTTTTCTTTGGTAATTCAGAAAGAGCATGCAATGTTAAGCAACTTTCTAATTTACTCCTATTATCAATTTTTCTTCGTTCTCTTGCTATCATTTTTGTAAAAGAAGGCATCTACGCTTTTTTTTGGTTTCAGTACTCTGGACAGAACTTTTTTATTGGTGGATGGATTTATCCACCAATCAGCAAGGACAACCCAGGTTGTTCACCAAAAATCTAAACTTACATTCTTGCATTTCAAATAAAGATACCAAGAGAATGAAGAAAATTTGATAATAGGAGTAAATTAGAAAGTTGCTTAAAATTTCATGCTCAATCGGAATCACAAAAGAAATTTTTTGGATACAGTGTCCCTTTAATTGTAGTGTAGTGTTAGTGTAACTTAGGTTAGGTTTTATTTTACAGGTAAATTTGTATTTATTTTAGCTAGGTAGTTAGTAAATAGTTAATAACTATTTAGTAACTATTCTACCTAGTTAAAATAAATACAAACTTGCCTGTAAAATAAAAAATAAACCCTAAGCTAGATGCAATGTAACTATTAGTTAAATTGTAGCTAGCTTAGGGTTTATTTTACAGGTAAGTATTTCGTTTTAAATAGGAATTATTTAGTTATTAATATTAGGTTTGATTTAGATTTATTTTAATTATATTTGTTAGGGGGTGTTAGGGTTAGACTTAGGTTTAGGGGTTAATAAATATATAGTATAAATATAGTATAGTGGCGGCGATGTTAGGGACAGCAGATTAGTGAGCGGTACACCCTCTAACTCCAAGATCCGTAACGCATTTTAAAGTCAGTAGTTATGAGTTTTACACTACAACGCTGTAGCATAAAACTCATAACTAAAGTGCTAAAAACTACACTAACACCCATAAACTACCTATTAACCCCTAAACCGAGGCCCTCCCGCATCGCAAACACTATAATAAAATGTTTAACCCCTAATCTGCCGCTCCGGACATCGCCGCCACTAGAATAAACATATAAACCCCTAAACCGCGGTACTCCTGCCTAGTTAAATATTATTAACCCCTAATCTGCTGCCCCTAACATCGGCACCACCTACATTATATATAAATATATATATTAACCCCTAATATTCCGCCCCCAATGTCGCCGCCACTATATTAAATTTATTACCCCTAAACCTAAGTCTAACCCTAACACCCCCTAACTTAAATATAATTTAAATCAAACTAAATAAAATTACTATCATTAACTACATTATTCCTATTTAAAACTAAATACCTATAAAATAAACCCTAAGGCCTAGATTTAGAGTTGGGCGGTAGCCGTCAAAACCAGCGCTAGAGGCTCCTAACGCTGGTTTTAGGCTACCGCCGGTATTTGGAGTCAGTCAGGAAAGGGTCTAACGCTCACTTTCCAGCCGCGACTTTTCCATACCGCAGATCCCCTTACGTCAATTGCGTATCCTATCTTTTCAATGGGATCTTTCTAACTCCGATATTTAGAGTCGTGGCTGAAGTGAGCGTTAGAAATCTAACGACAAAACTCCAGCCGCAGAAAAAAAGTCAGTAGTTAAGAGCTTTCTGGGCTAACGCCGGTTTATAAAGCTCTTAACTACTGTGCTCTAAAGTACACTAACACCCATAAACTACCTATGTACCCCTAAACCGAGGTCCCCCCACATCGCCGCCACTCTATTACATTTTTTTAACCCCTAATCTGCCGACCGCCACCTACGTTATACTTATGTACCCCTAATCTGCTGCCCCTAACACTGCCGACCCCTATATTATATTTATTAACCCCTAACCTGCCCCCCACAACGTCGCCGCCAGCTACCTACAATAATTAACCCCTAATCTGCCGACCGCAAAGCGCCACCACCTACATTATAGCTATGTACCCCTAATCTGCTGCCCCTAACACCGCCGACCCCTATATTATATTTATTAACCCCTAATATGCCCCCCTCAACGTCGCCTCCACCTGCCTACACTTATTAACCCCTAATCTGCCGAGCGGATCTCACCGCTATTATAATAAAGTTATTAACCCCTAATCCGCCTCACTCCCGCCTCAATAACCCTATAATAAATAGTATTAACTCCTAATCTGCCCTCCCTAACATCGCCGACACCTAACTTCAATTATTAACCCCTAATCTGCCGACCGAATCTCGCCGCTACTGTAATAAATGGATTAACCCCTAAAGCTAAGTCTAACCCTAACACTAACAACCCCCTAAGTTAAATATAATTTAAATCTAACAAAATAAATTAACTCTTATTAAATAAATTATTCCTATTTAAAGCTAAATACTTACCTGTAAAATAAACCCTAATATAGCTACAATATAAATTATAATTATATTATAGCTATTTTAGGATTTATATTTATTTTACAGGCAACTTTGTATTTATTTTAACCAGGTACAATAGCTATTAAATAGTTAAGAACTATTTAATAGCTAAAATAGTTAAAATAATTACAAAATTACCTTTAAAATAAATCCTAACCTAAGTTACAATTAAACCTAACACTACACTATCAATAAATAAATTAAATAAACTACCTACAATTATCTACAATTAAACCTAACACTACACTATCAATAAATAAATTAAATACAATTCCTACAAATAAATACAATTAAATAAACTAACTAAAGTACAAAAAATAAAAAAGAACTAAGTTACAAAAAATAAAAAAATATTTACAAACATTAGAAAAAAATTACAACAATTTTAAACTAATTACACCTACTCTAAGCCCCCTAATAAAATAACAAAGACCCCCAAAATAAAAAAATTCCCTACCCTATTCTAAATTACAAAAGTTCAAAGCTCTTTTACCTTACCAGCCCTGAACAGGGCCCTTTGCGGGGCATGCCCCAAAAAATTCACCTCTTTTGCCTGTAAAAAAACACATACAATACCCCCCCCGACAGTACAACCCACCACCCACATACCCCTAATCTAACCCAAACCCCCCTTAAATAAACCTAACACTAAGCCCCTGAAGATCTTCCTACCTTATCTTCACCATACCAGGTTCACCGATCGATCCAGAAGAGCTCCTCCGATGTCTTGATCCAAGCCCAAGCGGGGGGCTGAAGATGTCCATGATCCGGCTGAAGTCTTCATCCAAGCGGGAGCTGAAGAGGTCCATGATCCGGCTGAAGTCTTCTATCAACGGCATCTTTAATCTTCTTTCTTCCGGATCCATGTTCATCCCGCCGACGCGGAACATCCATCTTCACTGACGACTTCCCGATGAATGACGGTTCCTTTAAGGGACGTCATCCAAGATGGCGTCCCTCGAATTCCGATTGGCTGATAGGATTCTATCAGCCAATCGGAATTAAGGTAGGAAAATTCTGATTGGCTGATGGAATCAGCCAATCAGAATCAAGTTCAATCCGATTGGCTGATCCGATCAGCCAATCAGATTGAGCTCGCATTCTATTGGCTGATCGGAACAGCCAATAGAATGCAAGCTCAATCTGATTGGCTGATTGAATCAGTCAATCGGATTGAACTTGATTCTGATTGGCTGATTCCATCAGCCAATCAGAATTTTCCTAAACCAGATTAGGGGTTAATAAGTGTAAGGTTAGGGGTGTTTAGACTCGGGGTACATGTTAGAGTGTTAGGTGCAGACGTAGGAAGTGTTTCCCCATAGGAAACAATGGGGCTGCGTTAGGAGCTGAACGCGGCTTTTTTGCAGGTGTTAGGTTTTTTTTCAGCTCAAACAGCCCCATTGTTTTCTATGGGGATATCGTGCACGAGCACGTTTTTGAAGCTGACCGCTTCCGTAAGCACCGCTGGTATCTAGAGTTCCAGTGGCGTTAAATTATGCTCTACGCTCCCTTTTTGGAGCCTAACGCACTGAAAACCCAGCCATTCTGTGAACTCTAAATACCAGTTGTATTTAAAAGGTGCGTGGGAAAAAAAGCATGTGTAGCTAACGCACCCCTTTGGCAACAGAACTCTAAATCTAGGCGTAAGCTAGCTACAATATAACTAATAGTTACATTGTAGCTATCTTAGGGTTTATTTTAATTTTACAGGCAAGTTTGTATTTATTTTAACTCAGTAGAATAGTTAGTAAATAGTTATTAAATATTTAATAACAACCTAGCTAAAATAAATACAAATTGACCTGTAAAATAAAACCTAACCTAAGTTACACTAACACCTAACACTACACTATAATTAAATAAATGACCTACATTAAATACAATTAAATAAATTAAATTAAATTAGCTAAATTACAAAAAACCCCACTAAGTTACAGAAAATAAAAAACAAATTACAGATTTTTAACTAATTACACCTAATCTAATAGCCCAAACCAAATGGTGGGTTTTACTGTTGGGGGGTGTTTGTATTTTTTTTTACAGGAAAAGAGCTTATTACTTTGGGACAATGCCCCGCAAAAGGCCCTTCTAAGGGCTATTGGTAGTTTAGTTTAGGCTAGGATTTTTTTTTTTTATTTAGGGGGGACTTTTTTTATTTTGATAGGGCTATTAGATTAGGTGTAATTAGTTTAAAGATCTGTAATTTGTTTTTTTATTTTCTGTAATTTAGTGGGGGGGTTTTGTAATTTAGCTCATTTAATTTATTTAATTGTATTTAATTTAGGTAATTTATTTAATTATAGTGTAGTGTTAGGTGTTAGTGTAACTTAGGTTAGGTTTTTTTATTTTACAGGTCAATTTGTATTTATTTTAGCTAGGTAGTTATTAAATAGTTAATAGCTATTTAATAACTATTCTACCTAGTTAAAATAAATACAAACTTGCCTGTAAAAAAAAAATAAACCCTAAGATAGCTACAATGTAACTATTAGTTATATTGTAGCTAGCTTAGGGTTTATTTTATAGGTAAGTATTTAGTTTTAAATAGGAATTATTTAGTTAATGATAGTAATGTTATTTAGATTTATTTAAATTATATTTCAATTAGGGGGTGTTAGGGTTAGGGTTAGACTTAGGTTTAGGGGTTAATAAATTTAATATAGCGGTGGCGACATTTGGAGCGGATGATTAGGGGTTAATAAGTGTAGGTAGGTTGCGGCAACATTGGGGATTAGGGGTTAATAAATATAATGTAGGTGTCGGAGATTTTGGGGGCAGCAGATTAGGGGTTAATAAGCATAATGTAGGTGGCGGCGATGTCCGGAGCGGCAGATTAGGGGTTAATAAGAATAATATAGATGTCGGCAATGTCGGGGGTGGCAGATTAGGGGTTAATAAGTGTAAAATTAGGGGTGTTTAGACTCAGGGTTAATGTTAGGGTATTAGGTGTAAACATAACTTTAGTTTCCCCATTGGAATCCATTTGGCTGCATTACTGAGATTTAGCTGCTTTTTGGCATTTGTTAGACTATATCTCAGCCGGCTCTCCCCATTGATGTCTATGGGGAAATCGTGCACGAGCACGTACAACCAGCTCACCGCTGACTTAAGCAGCGCTGGTATTGGAGTGCGGTATGGAGCACAATTTTGCTCTACGCTCACTTTTTGTCTTTTAACGCCGGATTTGTAAAAACCCGTAATACCAGCGCTGCAGGTAAGTGAGCGGTTAGACAAAACTGCTCTTTAGCACCGCATAGCTCCTAATGCAAAACTCGTAAAATTGCTGAAAGTATTTCTTTCATGATTCACATAGAACATGCAATTTTAAACAACTTTCCAATTTACTTCTATTATCACATTTTCTTTGTTTTCTTGTTATCCTTAATTGAAAAGCAGGAATGTAAGTCCTGGAGTGTGCACGTGTCAGCAGCACTATATGGCAGCAGTTTTATAGGAAGAGCACTAGGTGTCATTTCCTGTCATGTAGTGCTCTAGAAGTATGGACAATACCTATCTAGATTTATTTTCAACAAAGAATAGCACGAACATGACGCACATTTGATAATAGAAGTAAATTAGAAGATTTTTTATAATTGTATTCTCTATTTGAATCATTAAAGAAAAAATGTGGGTTTTATGTCCCTTTAAATGCATGCGTCTTATCCTTATTCTATGTCATGCCTATGTGCTATATCACTTTAAATGCATGCGTCTTATCCTTATTCTATGTCATGCCTATGTGCTATATCACTTTAAATGCATGCGTCTTATCCTTATTCTATGTCATGCCTATGTGCTATATCACTTTAAATGCATGCGTCTTATCCTTATTCTATGTCATGCTTATGTGCTATATCAATTTAAATGCATGTGTCTTATCCTTATTCTATGTCATGCTTATGTGCTATATCACTTTAAATGCATGCGTCTTATCCTTATTCTATGTCATGCTTATGTGCTATATCACTTTAAATGCATGCGTCTTATCCTTATTCTATGTCATGCTTATGTGCTATATCACTTTAAATGCATGCGTCTTATTCTATGTCATGCTTATGTGCTATATCAATTTAAATGCATGCGTCTTATCCTTATTCTATGTCATGCTTATGTGCTATATCACTTTAAATGCATGCTTTTTATCCTTATTCTATGTCATGCTTACGTGCTATATCCCTTTAAATGCATGTGTCTTATCCTTATTCTATGTCATGCTTACGTGCTATATCCCTTTAAATGCATGTGTCTTATCCTTATTCTATGTCATGCTTACGTGCTATATCAATTTAAATGCATGCGTCTTATCCTTATTCTATGTCATGCTTATGTGCTATATCACTTTAAATGCATGTGTCTTATCCTTATTCTATGTCATGCTTACGTGCTATATCCCTTTAAATGCATGCGTCTTATCCTTATTCTATGTCATGCTTATGTGCTATATCAATTTAAATGCATGTGTCTTATCCTTATTCTATGTCATGCTTATGTGCTATATCAATTTAAATGCATGTGTCTTATCCTTATTCTATGTCATGCCTATGTGCTATATCCCTTTAAATGCATGCGTCTTATCCTTATTCTATGTCATGCTTATGTGCTATATCACTTTAAATGCATGTGTCTTATCCTTATTCTATGTCATGCTTATGTGCTATATCACTTTAAATGCATGTGTCTTATCCTTATTCTATGTCATGCTTACGTGCTATATCCCTTTAAATGCATGTGTCTTATCCTTATTCTATGTCATGCTTACGTGCTATATCCCTTTAAATGCATGCGTCTTATCCTTATTCTATGTCATGCTTACGTGCTATATCCCTTTAAATGCATGTGTCTTATCCTTATTCTATGTCATGCTTACGTGCTATATCCCTTTAAATGCATGTGTCTTATCCTTATTCTATGTCATGCTTACGTGCTATATCCCTTTAAATGCATGCGTCTTATCCTTATTCTATGTCATGCTTACGTGCTATATACCTTTAAATGCATGTGTCTTATCCTTATTCTATGTCATGCTTACGTGCTATATCCCTTTAAATGCATGCGTCTTATCCTTATTCTATGTCATGCCTATGTGCTATATCACTTTAAATGCATGCGTCTTATCCTTATTCTATGTCATGCCTATGTGCTATATCAATTTAAATGCTTGCGTCTTATCTTTATTCTATGTCATGCTTATGTGCTATATCACTTTAAATGCATGCGTCTTATCCTTATTCTATGTCATGCCTATGTGCTATATCACTTTAAATGCATGCGTCTTATCCTTATTCTATGTCATGCTTATGTGCTATATCCCTTTAAATGCATGCGTCTTATCCTTTTTCTATGTCATGCTTACGTGCTATATCACTTTAAATGCATGCGTCTTATCCTTATTCTATGTCATGCTTACGTGCTATATCACTTTAAATTCATGTGTCTTATCCTTATTCTATGTCATGCCTATGTGCTATATCCCTTTAAATGCATGTGTCTTATCCTTATTCTATGTCATGCTTATGTGCTATATCACTTTAAATGCATGCGTCTTATCCTTATTCTATGTCATGCTTATGTGCTATATCACTTTAAATGCATGCGTCTTATCCTTATTCTATGTCATGCTTACGTGCTATATCCCTTTAAATGCATGCGTCTTATCCTTATTCTATGTCATGCTTACGTGCTATATCCCTTTAAATGCATGCGTCTTATCCTTATTCTATGTCATGCTTATGTGCTATATCCCTTTAAATGCATGCGTCTTATCCTTATTCTATGTCATGCTTATGTGCTATATCCCTTTAAATGCATGCGTCTTATCCTTATTCTATGTCATGCTTACGTGCTATATCCCTTTAAATGCATGCGTCTTATCCTTATTCTATGCCATGCTTACGTGCTATATCCCTTTAAATGCATGCGTCTTATCCTTATTCTATGTCATGCTTACGTGCTATATCCCTTAAAATGCTTGCGTCTTATCCTTATTTTATGTCATGCTTATGTGCTATATCACTTTAAATGCATGTGTCTTATCCTTATTCTATGTCATGCTTATGTGCTATATCACTTTAAATGCATGTGTCTTATCCTTATTCTATGTCATGCTTACGTGCTATATCCCTTTAAATGCATGTGTCTTATCCTTATTCTATGTCATGCTTACGTGCTATATCCCTTTAAATGCATGCGTCTTATCCTTATTCTATGTCATGCTTACGTGCTATATCCCTTTAAATGCATGCGTCTTATCCTTATTCTATGTCATGCTTACGTGCTATATCCCTTTAAATGCATGTGTCTTATCCTTATTCTATGTCATGCTTACGTGCTATATCCCTTTAAATGCATGCGTCTTATCCTTATTCTATGTCATGCTTACGTGCTATATCCCTTTAAATGCATGTGTCTTATCCCTATTCTATGTCATGCTTACGTGCTATATCCCTTTAAATGCATGCGTCTTATCCTTATTCTATGTCATGCTTACGTGCTATATCCCTTTAAATGCATGTGTCTTATCCTTATTCTATGTCATGCTTACGTGCTATATCCCTTTAAATGCATGCATCTTATCCTTATTCTATGTCATGCCTATGTGCTATATCACTTTAAATGCATGCGTCTTATCCTTATTCTATGTCATGCCTATGTGCTATATCAATTTAAATGCTTGCGTCTTATATTTATTCTATGTCATGCTTATGTGCTATATCACTTTAAATGCATGCGTCTTATCCTTATTCTATGTCATGCTTACGTGCTATATCCCTTTAAATGCATGTGTCTTATCCTTATTCTATGTCATGCTTACGTGCTATATCCCTTTAAATGCATGCGTCTTATCCTTATTCTATGTCATGCTTACGTGCTATATCCCTTTAAATGCATGTGTCTTATCCCTATTCTATGTCATGCTTACGTGCTATATCCCTTTAAATGCATGCGTCTTATCCTTATTCTATGTCATGCTTACGTGCTATATCCCTTTAAATGCATGTGTCTTATCCTTATTCTATGTCATGCTTACGTGCTATATCCCTTTAAATGCATGCATCTTATCCTTATTCTATGTCATGCCTATGTGCTATATCACTTTAAATGCATGCGTCTTATCCTTATTCTATGTCATGCCTATGTGCTATATCAATTTAAATGCTTGCGTCTTATATTTATTCTATGTCATGCTTATGTGCTATATCACTTTAAATGCATGCGTCTTATCCTTATTCTATGTCATGCCTATGTGCTATATCACTTTAAATGCATGCGTCTTATCCTTATTCTATGTCATGCTTATGTGCTATATCCCTTAAATGCATGCGTCTTATCCTTATTCTATGTCATGCCTATGTGCTATATCCCTTTAAATGCATGCGTCTTATCCTTATTCTATGTCATGCTTATGTGCTATATCACTTTAAATGCATGCGTCTTATCCTTATTCTATGTCATGCTTATGTGCTATATCACTTTAAATGCATGCGTCTTATCCTTATTCTATGTCATGCTTACGTGCTATATCCCTTTAAATGCATGCGTCTTATCCTTATTCTATGTCATGCTTAAGTGCTATATCCCTTTAAATGCATGCGTCTTATCCTTATTCTATGTCATGCTTATGTGCTATATCCCTTTAAATGCATGCGTCTTATCCTTATTCTATGTCATGCCTATGTGCTATATCACTTTAAATGCATGCGTCTTATCCTTATTCTATGTCATGCTTACGTGCTATATCCCTTTAAACGCATGCGTCTTATCCTTATTCTATGTCATGCTTACGTGCTATATCCCTTTAAATGCATGCGTCTTATCCTTATTCTATGTCATGCCTATGTGCTATATCCCTTTAAATGCATGCGTCTTATCCTTATTCTATGTCATGCTTACGTGCTATATCCCTTTAAATGCATGCGTCTTATCCTTATTCTATGTCATGCTTACGTGCTATATCCCTTTAAATGCATGCGTCTTATCCTTATTCTATGTCATGCTTATGTGCTATATCACTTTAAATGCATGCGTCTTATCCTTATTCTATGTCATGCTTATGTGCTATATCCCTTTAAATGCATGTGTCTTATCCTTATTCTATGTCATGCTTATGTGCTATATCACTTTAAATGCATGCGTCTTATCCTTATTCTATGTCATGCTTACATGCTATATCCCTTTAAATGCATGCGTCTTATCCTTATTCTATGTCATGCTTACGTGCTATATCAATTTAAATGCATGCGTCTTATCCTTATTCTATGTCATGCTTATGTGCTATATCACTTTAAATGCATGCGTCTTATCCTTATTCTATGTCATGCTTACGTGCTATATCACTTTAAATGCATGCGTCTTATCCTTATTCTATGTCATGCTTACGTGCTATATCCCTTTAAATGCATGCGTCTTATCCTTATTCTATGTCATGCTTATGTGCTATATCACTTTAAATGCATGCGTCTTATCCTTATTCTATGTCATGCTTACGTGCTATATCACTTTAAATGCATGCGTCTTATCCTTATTCTATGTCATGCTTACGTGCTATATCCCTTTAAATGCATGCGTCTTATCCTTATTCTATGTCATGCTTATGTGCTATATCACTTTAAATGCATGTGTCTTATCCTTATTCTATGTCATGCTTACGTGCTATATCACTTTAAATGCATGCGTCTTATCCTTATTCTATGTCATGCTTACGTGCTATATCACTTTAAATGCATGCGTCTTATCCTTATTCTATGTCATGCTTACGTGCTATATCCCTTTAAATGCATGCATCTTATCCTTATTCTATGTCATGCTTATGTGCTATATCACTTTAAATGCATGCGTCTTATCCTTATTCTATATCATGCTTACGTGCTATATCACTTTAAATGCATGCGTCTTATCCTTATTCTATGTCATGCTTACGTGCTATATCCCTTTAAATGCATGCGTCTTATCCTTATTCTATGTCATGCTTATGTGCTATATCACTTTAAATGCATGCGTCTTATCCTTATTCTATGTCATGCTTATGTGCTATATCACTTTAAATGCATGTGTCTTATCCTTATTCTATGTCATGCTTACGTGCTATATCACTTTAAATGCATGCGTCTTATCCTTATTCTATGTCATGCTTACGTGCTATATCACTTTAAATGCATGCGTCTTATCCTTATTCTATGTCATGCTTACGTGCTATATCACTTTAAATTCATGTGTCTTATCCTTATTCTATGTCATGCCTATGTGCTATATCCCTTTAAATGCATGTGTCTTATCCTTATTCTATGTCATGCTTATGTGCTATATCACTTTAAATGCATGCGTCTTATCCTTATTCTATGTCATGCTTATGTGCTATATCACTTTAAATGCATGCGTCTTATCCTTATTCTATGTCATGCTTACGTGCTATATCCCTTTAAATGCATGCGTCTTATCCTTATTCTATGTCATGCTTACGTGCTATATCCCTTTAAATGCATGCGTCTTATCCTTATTCTATGTCATGCTTACGTGCTATATCCCTTTAAATGCATGCGTCTTATCCTTATTCTATGCCATGCTTACGTGCTATATCCCTTTAAATGCATGCGTCTTATCCTTATTCTATGTCATGCTTACGTGCTATATCCCTTTAAATGCATGCGTCTTATCCTTATTTTATGTCATGCTTATGTGCTATATCACTTTAAATGCATGTGTCTTATCCTTATTCTATGTCATGCTTATGTGCTATATCACTTTAAATGCATGTGTCTTATCCTTATTCTATGTCATGCTTACGTGCTATATCCCTTTAAATGCATGTGTCTTATCCTTATTCTATGTCATGCTTACGTGCTGTATCCCTTTAAATGCATGCGTCTTATCCTTATTCTATGTCATGCTTACGTGCTATATCCCTTTAAATGCATGCGTCTTATCCTTATTCTATGTCATGCTTACGTGCTATATCCCTTTAAATGCATGTGTCTTATCCTTATTCTATGTCATGCTTACGTGCTATATCCCTTTAAATGCATGCGTCTTATCCTTATTCTATGTCATGCTTACGTGCTATATCCCTTTAAATGCATGTGTCTTATCCTTATTCTATGTCATGCTTACGTGCTATATCCCTTTAAATGCATGCGTCTTATCCTTATTCTATGTCATGCTTACGTGCTATATCCCTTTAAATGCATGTGTCTTATCCTTATTCTATGTCATGCTTACGTGCTATATCCCTTTAAATGCATGCGTCTTATCCTTATTCTATGTCATGCCTATGTGCTATATCACTTTAAATGCATGCGTCTTATCCTTATTCTATGTCATGCCTATGTGCTATATCAATTTAAATGCTTGCGTCTTATATTTATTCTATGTCATGCTTATGTGCTATATCACTTTAAATGCATGCGTCTTATCCTTATTCTATGTCATGCCTATGTGCTATATCACTTTAAATGCATGCGTCTTATCCTTATTCTATGTCATGCTTATGTGCTATATCCCTTAAATGCATGCGTCTTATCCTTATTCTATGTCATGCCTATGTGCTATATCCCTTTAAATGCATGCGTCTTATCCTTATTCTATGTCATGCTTATGTGCTATATCACTTTAAATGCATGCGTCTTATCCTTATTCTATGTCATGCTTATGTGCTATATCACTTTAAATGCATGCGTCTTATCCTTATTCTATGTCATGCCTATGTGCTATATCACTTTAAATGCATGCGTCTTATCCTTATTCTATGTCATGCTTACGTGCTATATCCCTTTAAACGCATGCGTCTTATCCTTATTCTATGTCATGCTTACGTGCTATATCCCTTTAAATGCATGCGTCTTATCCTTATTCTATGTCATGCCTATGTGCTTTATCCCTTTAAATGCATGCGTCTTATCCTTATTCTATGTCATGCTTACGTGCTATATCCCTTTAAATGCATGCGTCTTTTCCTTATTCTATGTCATGCTTACGTGCTAAATCCCTTTAAATGCATGCGTCTTATCCTTATTCTATGTCATGCTTATGTGCTATATCACTTTAAATGCATGCGTCTTATCCTTATTCTATGTCATGCTTATGTGCTATATCCCTTTAAATGCATGTGTCTTATCCTTATTCTATGTCATGCTTATGTGCTATATCACTTTAAATGCATGCGTCTTATCCTTATTCTATGTCATGCTTACGTGCTATATCCCTTTAAATGCATGCGTCTTATCCTTATTCTATGTCATGCTTACGTGCTATATCAATTTAAATGCATGCGTCTTATCCTTATTCTATGTCATGCTTATGTGCTATATCACTTTAAATGCATGCGTCTTATCCTTATTCTATGTCATGCTTACGTGCTATATCACTTTAAATGCATGCGTCTTATCCTTATTCTATGTCATGCTTACGTGCTATATCCCTTTAAATGCATGCGTCTTATCCTTATTCTATGTCATGCTTATGTGCTATATCACTTTAAATGCATGCGTCTTATCCTTATTCTATGTCATGCTTACGTGCTATATCACTTTAAATGCATGCGTCTTATCCTTATTCTATGTCATGCTTACGTGCTATATCCCTTTAAATGCATGCGTCTTATCCTTATTCTATGTCATGCTTATGTGCTATATCACTTTAAATGCATGTGTCTTATCCTTATTCTATGTCATGCTTACGTGCTATATCACTTTAAATGCATGCGTCTTATCCTTATTCTATGTCATGCTTACGTGCTATATCACTTTAAATGCATGCGTCTTATCCTTATTCTATGTCATGCTTAGGTGCTATATCCCTTTAAATGCATGCATCTTATCCTTATTCTATGTCATGCTTATGTGCTATATCACTTTAAATGCATACGTCTTATCCTTATTCTATGTCATGCTTACGTGCTATATCACTTTAAATGCATGCGTCTTATCCTTATTCTATGTCATGCTTACGTGCTATATCCCTTTAAATGCATGCGTCTTATCCTTATTCTATATCATGCTTATGTGCTATATCACTTTAAATGCATGCGTCTTATCCTTATTCTATGTCATGCTTATGTGCTATATCCCTTTAAATGCATGTGTCTTATCCTTATTCTATGTCATGCTTATGTGCTATATCACTTTAAATGCATGCGTCTTATCCTTATTCTATGTCATGCTTACGTGCTATATCCCTTTAAATGCATGCGTCTTATCCTTATTCTATGTCATGCTTACGTGCTATATCAATTTAAATGCATGCGTCTTATCCTTATTCTATGTCATGCTTATGTGCTATATCACTTTAAATGCATGCGTCTTATCCTTATTCTATGTCATGCTTACGTGCTATATCACTTTAAATGCATGCGTCTTATCCTTATTCTATGTCATGCTTACGTGCTATATCCCTTTAAATGCATGCGTCTTATCCATATTCTATGTCATGCTTATGTGCTATATCACTTTAAATGCATGCGTCTTATCCTTATTCTATGTCATGCTTACGTGCTATATCACTTTAAATGCATGCGTCTTATCCTTATTCTATGTCATGCTTACGTGCTATATCCCTTTAAATGCATGCGTCTTATCCTTATTCTATGTCATGCTTATGTGCTATATCACTTTAAATGCATGTGTCTTATCCTTATTCTATGTCATGCTTACGTGCTATATCACTTTAAATGCATGCGTCTTATCCTTATTCTATGTCATGCTTACGTGCTATATCACTTTAAATGCATGCGTCTTATCCTTATTCTATGTCATGCTTAGGTGCTATATCCCTTTAAATGCATGCTTCTTATCCTTATTCTATGTCATGCTTATGTGCTATATCACTTTAAATGCATACGTCTTATCCTTATTCTATGTCATGCTTACGTGCTATATCACTTTAAATGCATGCGTCTTATCCTTATTCTATGTCATGCTTACGTGCTATATCCCTTTAAATGCATGCGTCTTATCCTTATTCTATGTCATGCTTATGTGCTATATCACTTTAAATGCATGCGTCTTATCCTTATTCTATGTCATGCTTATGTGCTATATCACTTTAAATGCATGTGTCTTATCCTTATTCTATGTCATGCTTACGTGCTATATCACTTTAAATGCATGCGTCTTATCCTTATTCTATATCATGCTTACGTGCTATATCCCTTTAAATGCATGCGTCTTATCCTTATTCTATGTCATGCTTATGTGCTATATCACTTTAAATGCATGTGTCTTATCCTTATTCTATGTCATGCTTACGTGCTATATCACTTTAAATGCATGCGTCTTATCCTTATTCTATGTCATGCTTACGTGCTATATCACTTTAAATGCATGCGTCTTATCCTTATTCTATGTCATGCTTAGGTGCTATATCCCTTTAAATGCATGCTTCTTATCCTTATTCTATGTCATGCTTACGTGCTATATCACTTTAAATGCATGCGTCTTATCCTTATTCTATGTCATGCTTAGGTGCTATATCCCTTTAAATGCATGCATCTTATCCTTATTCTATGTCATGCTTATGTGCTATATCACTTTAAATGCATACGTCTTATCCTTATTCTATGTCATGCTTACGTGCTATATCACTTTAAATGCATGTGTCTTATCCTTATTCTATGTCATGCTTACGTGCTATATCACTTTAAATGCATGCGTCTTATCCTTATTCTATGTCATGCTTACGTGCTATATCACTTTAAATGCATGCGTCTTATCCTTATTCTATGTCATGCTTAGGTGCTATATCCCTTTAAATGCATGCTTCTTATCCTTATTCTATGTCATGCTTACGTGCTATATCACTTTAAATGCATGCGTCTTATCCTTATTCTATGTCATGCTTAGGTGCTATATCCCTTTAAATGCATGCATCTTATCCTTATTCTATGTCATGCTTATGTGCTATATCACTTTAAATGCATACGTCTTATCCTTATTCTATGTCATGCTTACGTGCTATATCACTTTAAATGCATGCATCTTATCCTTATTCTATGTCATGCTTATGTGCTATATCACTTTAAATGCATGCGTCTTATCCTTATTCTATGTCATGCTTACGTGCTATATCACTTTAAATGCATGCATCTTATCCTTATTCTATGTCATGCTTACGTGCTATATCCCTTTAAATGCATGCGTCTTATCCTTATTCTATGTCATGCTTACGTGCTATATCCCTTTAAATGCATGCGTCTTATCCTTATTCTATGTCATGCTTATGTGCTATATCCCTTTAATAAATAAAATAACAAATTGTATAAGTGATACCTTTATTGGCTAACGCAAAAGCATTTTTTTTTGCAAGTTTTCAAAGCACTATGGCTCCTTCTTCAGGACACGCGCTTGATGATGGAGCCATAGTGCTTTGAAAGATTGCAAAAAAAAATAATCCTTTTTTGTTAGCCATTAAAAGTATCACTTATACAATTTGTTATTTTATTTTTCAATGAGTTAACTAGCTAGCACGGTACCAAGAAAATAATCTTTTTTTTAATGCTATATCCCATAAATTATTTGTTGCTGTTCCTATCTCAACGTATAATAGAAGTCAACTTAAAAATATGTCTGTACTTAACTGTACTGCACTGTGTGGAACTCACAAAAACAAAATCAGTTCTGTGCAGTTGTATGAGGATGAAAATAATATGCACACAAATATTAAGGTTCAGGAGGGAGTGTCCAGACAGGATTATAAAATGGACAGCTGTCTATCTGAAAATAAGTTTCCCACCTCCATCTGTGTCATTCCAGAGATAGGTTTGCACTTTATATCTAAATTAGGCCCCTCATTATGGAACAACAGACCTATACATAATCTAACTGAATGCATCACACTCAATTTAATCATTCAGTTGTAAACCATACAAGATTTTCACATTTCTGCTTTCTCAGTAAAACATTTCTGTACACTACACTTGTGTATAGTTATGCATATGTCAGCAGAGAAGGCAAGAAATAAAATAATAATAAAAAAACAAGCAGATAGATTCCATATAAAAGCTTAAAGGGACATACAAGTTATGTTATGTCTTGTTTTTTTATTTGTGCGTGAGACATTATTCACTGCACTGCAAAAGATGTGCATGCTAAATAAATGTTAACTGCATTCACAAATATCATTTTGCTAGAATACTATGAGTTGCTATGCAGGCTCAGGAAATGTTCCTGAATGTTCTTTATCTTGATTTCTTACTTATGTACAGATATGAAAAAATTCCACCAAATCCCACCCTCTCTGGGGGAGTGGAAACACTACATTATTCTGCATTCAATTGGGGTGAAAGCTGGCAAAATAAAAAAGTTTTATTATAAAGCCTTATTAGACCTTTTATAGGGAATGTAATCTTGGGTTTAATATTCCTTTAATATCAGTATATTATGTATCCTGAAGAAAATTATGAATAATAGTTTTGATAGTTGTAGCCAAAAAAATCTGTCAATGTATAAATATAAAATATTTCTCAGAAGTTAGCACAAGTAAAATGCTTTCAAAAAAATATAAAAACTAAAAAGAATTTTCAAGGAATGTCAGCAGTTTCTAAAATGCATGCTTCCTTAATATTTGTTTAGTAGAGAAGATATAAGATAAATGTTTTACAATCATTGTGGTATATAAAAGAGTGCATATTTTCTGAAAAATAGATGCTACTATTTCTTGTTAGTTTAGAACCAGTTTAAACAGCTTTAAGGTGAAAGGGACATGATACCCAAATATTGAACCACTTGAAAGTGATGCAAGCATTTCTGTAAAAAGCTGACTATAAAATATCACCTGCACAACTTTATGTAAAAAAGGAAGATATTTTGTCTCAAAATTTCTTCAGTAGCTACATCTCATTGTAAAGGGATTTTAAACTGCCTATTAGGAAGCTAGTCCCTGGGCGTGCAAGGGAGTGTGCATCTGACATTTGCAAGCACAGTTATAATATTTTCCTCAGTTTAAGGAAGTTTACTGTCAAATCTTCTGAGATTTTAGTAAAATCTCATGAGATTTTTTTCCCCCAACATGCAGCTGACAGTAGCTTAAAGATAACACAGAAGGCTTATTATTGTGAGCTGAAGAAATTTTGAGGTAAAATATCTTCCCTTTTTACATAGAGATGTGCAGGTGATATTTGTTTGCCATCTATTTACAGTTGTGCTGTATCAATATCAACTGATTTAGCATATGAGTATTATGGTCTCCATGTACAAAGCAACTTATATACAGAAACAAATATATCAGCAATTAAAGACTGAATTGTGAAGAGGTCTATTTACAAAATAAATGTTTTTAAAGCATTTAATACAACATGTTAAAATAAAACTTGCATTGTTTTGCAGTCTAGGGGCATATGGCCAGTTAAGGATTGATATAAATGAGTTTTGACTGATACTGATTAAGAGGGCCCTTATATACAGCACTGACAACCTAGTGCTCACTTCTCTAAAACTCCCTGTTCAGATTAGGTTATCAAAAATGATTCTTCAGCACTGTGAGATCCCTTACTAGATTCTAGAAAGGTGAAATTTGCCATATCTCGCTATGTGCTTGATGTAGTAAACATTGTCACAATAGTCATAACTTATAAAGGGATAAGCATCAATATTGCTGGTGAAATGTTATAAAGTGATGAAATCAGTGTTTTAAGGCAGTCTTGTCATGAGGCGAGCCCTGTACAGCGAGCGCTAGAGCATAAGTGCTGACTTTGTCATAATATAGAACTTTTTTAAGAGTCGACAATAACACTTGCAATATCGTAGTGGAATAAGGCAAAGAGGCCAATTTAACAAATGTCTTGCGGACCTGATCCAACAGTGTGGATCAGGTCCACAAGACATCGCTGAATGTGGAGAGCAATACGCTCTCCGTATTCAGCATTGCACCAGCAGCTCAGAAGAGATGCTGGTGCAACGCCGCCCCCTGCAGCCAGCAGGGGGTGTCAATCAACCCGATCGTACTCGATCAGGTTGAATTCCGGCGATTCCTGACCGCCTGTTCCATAACTTATGTTTCTGGCGAGTCTGAAGACTTGCCAGAAACACGGGCCGTCCGGAGCTTGATAGATAGGCCCCAAAAGGTGAGATGCAGGTGAAAGACAGAAAATTAGGTACAAATCACTCCAAGACTATGTTGCATTTGTTACTTTGATCAGTAAAGAAAACAAAAGAAGGTGTTGAAGATGCTGACACTCTCTTCTCTAATGAGCTAACCCAAGTGGTATGTAGATCTCCTAACTACCGACCAAAAAAAGAAATAGGATAAAAAACAGTAGTTATGGGTAGCGCTAAACAAGCATAGAGATTAGTGAAAAATATATTTTGTGTACTGTGTACTTTCTAAGGAAAAGAAATCTAATAAAGATCTATAGAAAACTACAGTGTATAAAGCAACGGACGTTGTCACAATGTATCGAGATTCGATTAAATAAATAGTAAACAGTAACAATATTAAAAAAGTGCTATGTGCTAAGTGAGATGAGTGAAAAATGAATCGTTTTGATGGATAAAAATAAATTAATGTCGATGAATGTGATAAAAATATTTTATATAATAAAAATAATTGATATAAACAATTCATATGCTAATAAGATGCCGGCACCTAATACAATAAGTATAAACAATATATTTGACATGTAAAAACAAAGATAAAAACTTGAAACTGCTGATAAAGTTCAATAAAACATTTGTGATCAATGTTTATATGGGCAAATTTCCGTATCCTTGCTAACAGGATTATCCACAAATTAGAAAGTTTATCCTCCAAGTTACTGTATATAATGTTACTGTCACTCCATATCTGAAAGTCTCGGCAGACAAACGTGTCTTACTGGTGTGTACTGGACCAAATGAAGGCGGCTGGATGGAAAAGGTCAGAAAATCAGGACAAGAGCTTCCAACGTCAGAAATAGAACTCAGGTAGAGTTATTTGCTGGCAGCTACGATAATGAATCTTGCTGTACCTACACATCCTACTACCTGTTCCGGTGTTAGAGGTCAGATGCCGAATCACAAATGTGAATCGTATAAAGTCCAAGGTTGGCAATACTTGTAATTCTAGATGAACAGTTAATAAATAAACAAACAATAGGTATATAGATCCTGGGTGAGGAATTACGCATATGGATACCACTCAGAGTGATAAAGGCCTACAGGGCTGAAACACGTAGATTTGCTAATTTCTGCCTGATTCTGTGACATACCTTAATAGTAGGTGAGGTGCATTGAGTCGCTTACAATCACTCTGAGTGGTATCCATATGCGTAATTCCTCACCCAGGATCTATATACCTATTGTTTGTTTATTTATTAACTGTTGATCTAGAATTACAAGTATTGCCAATCTTGGACTTTATACGATTCACATTTGTGATCGGCATCTGACCTCTAACACCAGAACAGGTAGTAGGACCTGTAGGTACAGCAAGATTCATTATCATAGCTGCCAGCAAATACCTCGGTCCCAGGATCTACCTGAGTTCTATTTCTGACATTGGAAGCTCTTGTCCTGATTTTCTGACCTTTTCCATCCAGCTGCCTTCATTTGGTCCGGTACACGCCAGTAAGACACGTTTGTCTGCCGAGACTTTCAGATATGGAGTGACGGAACATTATATACAGTAAGTTGGAGGATAAACTTTCTAATTTGTGGATAACCCTGTTAGCAAGGATACGGACATTTGCCCATATAAACTTTGATCACAAATGTTTTATTGAACTTTATCAGCAGTTTCAAGTTTTTATCTTTGTTTTTACATGTCAAATATATTGTTTATACTTATTGTATTAGGTGCCGGCATCTTATTAGCATATGAATTGTTTATATCAATTATTTTTATTATATAAAATATTTTTATCACATTCATCAACATTAATTTATTTGTATCCATCAAAACGATTCATTTTTCACTCATCTCACTTAGCACATAGCACTTTTACTATTTATTTAATCGAATCTCGATACATTGTGACAACGTCCATTGCTTTATACACTGTAGTTTTCTATAGATCTTTATTAGATTTTTTTTCCTTAGAAAGTACACAGTACACAAAATATATTTTTCACTAATCTCTATGCTTTGATCAGTAACTTAACACAGGAGCACTCTTTTGGTTGAGCAGAATTAAATCTTGAGAGTTGTGTGTGAACCCCGGACGAGATGTAAATTCCCCAAATTAAAAATAAATATTAAAATGTTCTTTAAAGAGATAAAATAAAGTAACATCTTTTATGGTGGACGCTCATCACCTATTAATTTGAAAACCCGGGATCTATAGTGAAGGTGTAACGTAAATGATTCCTTTAAACTGCATTGAATGGCAGTTCAATTTACATCGGTCAAACAAAACTCAATGGCCTCTAGTTATCAAGCCGTCAACCGCAAATACGCTGGAATTCCTCAATGTATTTGTGGCGAGGCTGATACGCCTTAGTTATCAAGCCCTACTGCCCGGCAAAAGTAGAATCTAGTGACGTAAGCTTCGATCTGCCGGACTCAGTCTGACACAGATCGATGCTTACGTCACTACAGGTTTTCCGAATGCAAGTTCAGCACAATCTGACTACTTTTGGCAGTTATTAAACTACTACCAGGTACGTTTGCCACTATTCCGGGCCAGCGTACCTGGATTTCAATCTGCCGCCCTGGAGGCGGCGGATCCCATAGGAATCAATGGGAGTCTGACCATAGCGAAAGCTCATGTTCGCTGCTGCCGATATCCCATTGATTCCTATGGGAAGTGTCTGCACCTAACACCCTAACATGTACCCCGAGTCTAAACACCCCTAATCTGCCCCCCCGCCCTGCCGCAACTAAATAAAGTTATTACCCCCTAATCAGCCAATCAGATTGATTGAATCAGCCAATCAGCCAATCGGATTGAACTTCAATCTGATTGGCTGATTCAATCAGCCAATCAGATTTTTCCTACCTTAATTCTGATTGGCTGATAGAATCCTATCAGCCAATCAGAATTTGAGGGACACCATCTTGGATGACGTCATTTAAAGGAACCGTCATTCGTCGTTAGTCCGTCGGCCAGGAAGGATGCTCCGCGCCGGAGGTCTTGAAGATGGAGCCGCTCCTCGTCGGATGGATGAAGATAGAAGATGCCGCTTGGATGAAGATGTCTGCCGATCCAGATGTCCTCTTCTGCCCGGATAGGATGAAGACTTCTGCCGGTCTGGATGTCCTCCTCTGCCCCATCGGATGAAGACTTCGGCCTGGCTGGGTGAAGATGACTTAAGGTAGGGAGATCTTCAGGGGGTTAGTGTTAGGTTTATTTAAGGGGGGTTTGGGTGGGTTAGAGTAGGGGTATGTGGGTGGTGGGTTTTAATGTTGGGGGGGTTGTATTTTTTTTTACAGGTAAAAGAGCTGATTACTTTGGGGCAAATGTAATGTAGTATAGGGTAGAGACTTTTATTTTTTTTTTTTATTATTTTATTAGGGGTCTTAGATTAGGTGTAATTAGTTTAAAATTCTTGTAATATTTTTTTAATTTCTGTAATTTAGTGTTTGTTTTTTTTGTAATTTAGTTTAGTTTATTTAATTGTATTTAATTGTAGGTATTTGTAGCTAATTTATTTAATTAATTTAATGATAGTGTAGTGTTAGGTTTAATTGTAACTTAGGTTAGTATTTTTTTACAGGTAAATTTGTATTTCTTTTAGCTAGGTAGTTATTAAATAGTTAATAACTATTTAATAACTATTGTACCTAGTTAAAATAAATACAAAGTTACCTGTAAAATAAAAATAAATCCTAAAATAGCTACAATGTAATAATTAATTAAATTGTAGCTATCGTAGGGTTTATTTTACAGGTAAGTATTTAGTTTTAAATAGGAATAATTTATTTAATTATAGTGTAGTGTTAGGTGTAATTATAACTTAGGTTAGTTTTTATTTTACAGGTAAATTTGACTTTATTTTAACTAGGTAGCTATTAAATAGTTAATAACTATTTAATAACTATTGTACCTAGTTAAAATAAATACAAAGTTGCCTGTAAAATAAAAATAAATCCTAAAATAGCTACAATGTAATTATTAATTACATTGTAGCTATCTTAGGGTTTATTTTAGAGGTAAGTATTTAGTTTTAAATAGGATTAATTTAGTTAATAAGAGTAATATTATTTAGATTTATTTAATTAATATTTAAGTTAGGGGGGTGTTAGGGTTAGTGTTAGACTTAGGTTTAGGGGTTAATAATTTTATTATAGCGGCGGCGGTGTAGGGGGTGGCAGGAAAGGGGTTATAAATGTATTATAGGTAGCGGCAGTATAGGGGGGCAGGATAGGGGTTAATAGTTATTATGTAGGTGGCGGCAGGGTCCGGGAGCAGCAGTTTTTGGGTTAACATATTTATTATAGTTGCGGCTGGGTCCGGGAGTGGCGGTTTAGGGGTTAAACTATTTAGTTGCGGCGGGGTCCGGGATCGGCAGGATAGGGGTTAATAAGTTTATGTAGGTGGCGGCAGTATAGGGGGCGTCAGATTAGGGGTTAATAGGTATAATGTATGTGGCGGCGGGGTCCGGGAGCGGCGGTTTAGGGGTTAATATATTTATTATAGTTGCAGAGGGGTCCGGGAGCGGCGGTTTAGGGGTTAATAACTTTATTTAGTTGAGGGGGCTCCGGGGGCGCCGATATAGGGGGTAGAACAGTATAGTATAGTGTGAGTGCTTAGTGACAGGGGTATCAATAAAGCTGTAAAGAAGCTGAAGAGCAGCGAGATTGATGAGTGATAGCTGTCACAGTCCGCTGCTCATCGCCCCGTACTTGGTGCGCGGCTTTTTGACAGATTTATTGATAACTTTGGCGAGCGTATTCAGGTCTGCGGCGGCGATTTGAGGCGACTTTAGGCGAGCGTATTGGGCCGGCGAATGCAGGTAAGTAGACGGCTTCAGAACTAGAGGCCAATCTCTTTATTTACAATATAATAGTGAACATTCTTTATTAATAATAAACCTATATGAGCTGGGGAATTGTGGATATAATGTAAATATGTATACATGTTTGTCATATGCATATTTATACTGTAAAATATTCTATTATAGGCCAGATTACAAGTGGTGCGCTGAATCTTTTTTTTCTTGTACAATACCTGTGCTCAAAGTAAAAATTTACTGCAGGCGCACATATTAAAAGTTGAAAGTAAAAAGTTGGTGTGCAATTGAAAATCCAATGCCCTATGTATTTAAAATAATTCTTTATATAAAGAAAAGTGTTTGTAACTTTTGGCGTGTTCTTTTCTTTTTCGGAAGAAGCTCTCATGTACAGAATATAAATATACCATAGAAGACAGGAGCAGTGGATTTTTGGTTTTACAATAGTAAGTATTTTTTTTAACTTTGCTCTATGTTCATGACTTTAAATTAAAGAGAAAAAAATGAACAGGTTGCAAGCTTTTCTGTTTTAGGGTCCGGTAATGAAAAGTTTGCAAGCAATAATGTGAAAAACCACATTTAGCCTTGCAGGGACAGTCTTGGTGCAATTATCAAAGAAAAGGGGCTGTCTCTACGAGTTTTGAGTTGTCTCCCATAGAAAAATGCAAAAGAAAAGTTCACAATGGAGGATAAAGTATACAGGAAGAACCTTGACGTATGTTTAAAATGAAATATCCCCCATTATACAAATCAAAATATGCTGTTTTAAGTGCACTGTATTTTAAATTTGCTGTTATGTTCATATGAATAGTGTCTTGAGTATTCTGATAAAAGCTTGCTACATTTTATTTTGCAACAAAAATCAGTGAGAGCTGTAGGGTGAAAAACTTTAGATATATACGCTAAGATTTGAGAGACAATTTCATACATGCCCATGTTCAGGCCATTTTACAATAAAAAACAATTAAGCTTTGTATTTTAGACATATAAGTACAAATTTATGTGTTTTTTTCACATCCTGTATACTTAAATTATGATTTATGTTGTGCATATTTAATAAAATTTATTCCTGTGTAATTCACATACTAACTTTACGTTTTTGATAAAATACGATTTTGATTTTTTTTGTGCGAATGGTTCAATTATTTGTTTTGTATGATTTTTAAAATTTTGATTTCTTTCATGTAATTGGCAAGAGTCCATGAGCTAGTGACGTATGGGATATACATCCCTCACCACACCCACAATTCAGTTTGACAAACTTTGCCTCCTATGGAGGTGGTGAAGTAAGTTTGTGCTAAGATTTCTACGTTGATATGCGCTTCTCAGCATTGTTGAAGCCCGATTCCTCTCAGAGTACAGCAAATGTCTGAGGGACGTGAAGGGAGTATCACTTATGAATACGATGATTTCCCTAATGGGGGTCTATTTCATAGGTTCTCTGTTATCGGTCGTAGAGATTCGTCTCCTACCTCCATTTTCAGATCGACAATATACTCTCAAATTACCATTACCTCTACTGATAACTGTTTCAGTACTGGTTTGGCTATCTGCTATATGTGGATGGGTGTCTTTTGGTAAGTATGTTTTTCATTATTTTAGACAGCTCAGCTATGGTTTGGTACTATGCATTTATATAAAGTTCTAAATATATGTATTGTACTTATATTTGCCATGAGTCAGGTTCATGTATTTCTTTCTGCAGACTGTCAATTTCATATTTGGGGAAAATTAAACATTTTTTAAGAAATTTATTTCTTACCTGGGGTTTAGTCTTTTATTCAATTGACTACTTCTTGCAAATTGCGGGCGGTATTAGGCCCGCGGGTGCGTCAAATGCTAGACTTTATTATGTCATTCCTGGTGCGAGAATTTTTTTGGCACGAAGAATACGTCTATGATGCAACTTCGTCATTTTTGGTGTCATAGTTGATGCCGGAGCCTTACACACGGTTGCATCATTAGTGACGCGAGTGTGTCATTTCCGGTTATTATTGGCGCCAAAAAAGTTTCAGTTATGTTGTGCATCATACTTGGCGCCAAACTTTTTCATTATTTTAATACCCCATTGATGTTTGCCTCTTGCCTTTTTCTCAATCAGAGGGCTATGCTTTTTGCATTTTTTCCCATTCCTGAAACTGTCATATAAGGAAATTGAGAAAGAAATCAAATTGTTCCAGCTGGTGCAAAAAATGACTTTTATTTGTGCAAAACAAGGATCAATAAGCAACGTTTCAGGCCCAAACTTCGCCCTTTCTCAAGCTTGACAATAGATTAGTGAACAAACATTTAAATAGCCATACTGGCGCCCAATATTGTGATTAGAAGTGATACATTGTTGCCCTCTAGTGGCGAGCAATAATATAACATATATAAAAACATTATTTAAAGTGCATTTTGATGGCCTGTAATACTGCCACCTAGTGAATCATCATATTATCTAGAAAACATATAGATTTCATATCATATGTGAAAATTCATATATCCAAGAATAATAAATGTTTTAAACATTTCATTAACATATAAGTGACATAAATTTCTATATTAATATAAGTTTAAAAATGCATCATAAATTCATCATAATTGAATTAATCATTGTTTCCAATAATCAAAATATTTCAAATTTAAAAACATATGTATGTGTCTGGCTCTAGATGGATAAATTATTTTTATAAGTTAACTCAATCTTGTAATATTTTAACTCACAATCCATCAAGAGACAGACACACCAACATATCTAGTCAATATTAGATATTCAACTGGGACATTCATTTGCAGATTTCCAGAGACATCAAATCTCATGTTAATATCTACATATAATTGCACATTTATCAATACATGATTTTAACAATACAACCTTGTAAAAAGATTTTCATTTTATTTCATCAAATTACCTAAAGGCAGTCCAATTGCATTCCCTATTTAAGCCTTTCGGCCACAGAGTACATAATTCATTAATCCAGTATGTTTCCCTCCTGGTTAGAATATTTTCTTTATCGCCCCCTCTCCTAGGTGTATGAACCCTTTCAATAATTTGGAAGCGTAATTGACTTATTCTATGGCCTGCCTCTAAAAAGTGTCCAGCCACTGGAGCATCCTTTTTTCCACAACGAATGTTCGACTTGTGCTCAGAGATTCGCTCTCGTGCCTCCCTGGTCGATTGACCAATGTACATCAAGGAGCACGGACATTTAATTGCATAAATAATATACTCAGACCTACAAGTCAAATATTCATTTATGGAATATTTCTTACCCATGTATGGGTGACAAAAAGTCTCCCCTTTAGTCATGGAGTTGCAATTAATGCAAGATAAACATGGGTAACATCCCTTTCGTTTTTGGCCAGTTATTGTGCTTTGTATTTGTTTCTTCTCAGCCCCCATATCGGCTCTCACCAATTTATCTTTAATGTTAGGGCCACGTTTATAGGCTAACATAGGTGGTCTTGAGAATGCCCCTATATCTGGGTGACACTTGGACAAAATATGCCAATATTTTCGAATGATTTTGTTAATTTGATTGCTTCTTGTATTGTACTGTGATATAAACTTAATCCTTTCTGAATTCTTAGAATTTTTGGAATTATTTCTATTCTCATCTCTCCTTACTATTTCAGATCTACTCTCATTTTTATTCACATGTTGTTTTATATCTTCAATTAATGATTCGGGGTAACCCCTTGAGACAAATTTCTCTGACATTTCCTCTAGGCGAGACTTCTTGATTATAGGATCTGAAATGATCCTATTAACCCTAAGAAGTTGGCTCTTTGGAACAGCCTTGAAGGTGGTGGGTGGATGGAAACTCTCAAACCACAGAGTATTATTTTTATCTGTAGGCTTGGAATAAATGTCAATTTTCAATCCATCCACCTCCTTATAGACTCTAGTATCCAAAAACTGGATTGAGCATTCATCATGTGTTAAAGTGAATTTAATACCATTAACTGAACAGTTAAGGTCACCCACAAATGCCATTAGGGATCCAATGTCGCCATACCAGATGCCAAACACATCATCGATGAAACGCCAACGAGCCATATTGCTTAAATAAATGATGTTCATAAACAAATAACTCTTCAAAATTAATCATAAGTATGTTGGCATATGTAGGGGCGACATTGGATCCCATGGCTGTTCCCTTTCTTTGAAAATAAAAAGTGTCCTTAAATAGAAAGTAATTATCATACAAGATAATTTCCAATAAATCAACAAAAAATTGTATCTGAGCCAAACTGTACTTCTTATCATTAGATAACATTTTCATTACAGCAGCTATTCCACTTGTATGCTTAATTGATGTGTACAAGCTGGATACATCTAGGGTAAATAAAATCACTTTTTGATGTAATAAATCAAGATTTTCTAATTTCCTCAGAAAATCATAAGTATCCTTGATATATGAAGATGACTTAACAACATAAGACTGAAGGATCTTATCTAAAAAGATAGCAATCTTAGAAAATATAGATCCTGTACCAGCCACAATGGGTCTGCCTGGTGGTAAGTTTTTATCTTTATGGATCTTTGGTAAACAATATATTACAGGTCTTATTGGATGTTTAATTTTCAGATATTCACTCAAATCCTTAGAAATTAAACCACTTCTTACCGCCTTAGATAGAATATTAAGAATTTCACCTTGTATCTTATATGTTGGATCAAAACCAACTTCAACATATACTGAACCATCATTTAACTGTTGCATAATCTCATCTACATAATTCTCCTGTTTCATCAAGACTAGGGCACTGCCCTTAGCTGCACCCTTGATTGTTAACCCTTTCCTTTCACGAATTGTCTTTAGTGAAGCGGAATCAGCATCAAATTTTGCTTTATTTTTATTAAAGATATATTCTGGTTTCAAAAATAATTTTTCCACTTCACCAAGAACCAACTCAAAAAAGGTGTTGGCACTGTTGTCTGTAACACTGGGGTTATAACTGCTGGTCTTTTTCAAACCAACCGACTTAGAGGTTAATATACCTTTATCTTCAGTATAAACAGCAGTGTCACCAATATCAGCATTTTTATCAAAGAAAACTTTTAGTTTGATAGATCTAAAAAATCTATGTAACTCTTGCTTAATTTGAAACAAATTGCCTTTATTTACTGGGCAGTATGATAAACCTTTATTCAAAAAAAGTAATTCTCTACCAGAGAAGTCTATCCCTGAGATGTTATGTACAATACCATCATTTATAATAACTTTTTCTTTAAGTGACACATCAGAGATTTTCTCAATTGATCGTCCATCATGAACATGCATGTCCATAATTTTCAATGTATCAACCGTGTCATAATGAGTGTTCATGTGTATTTCCTGAGTGTCCCCATTACAAATCATTTTTTTCATTTTCACTTGCTGCATTCTGGAGTCATACGACTCACTCACCACAACTTGAGCAGTTCTTATTGCCTCTGTCGACCTCTTCCACGGCTGTTCCAGCAAGTCTGTTTGGCCTTTTTCACGCTCTGTATTGGGGGCAGATTGCTTGCGATGCTTCCTACCGCCCCTCCAGCGTCGCCATCTGACTCTTCCGGTAAAAAACATGCCGATGTTTCTGACTCACTCTGGGTATCATCCGGTGTGCGCCGCATTCTCAAGACCACCTATGTTAGCCTATAAACGTGGCCCTAACATTAAAGATAAATTGGTGAGAGCCGATATGGGGGCTGAGAAGAAACAAATACAAAGCACAATAACTGGCCAAAAACGAAAGGGATGTTACCCATGTCTATCTTGCATTAATTGCAACTCCATGATTAAAGGGGAGACTTTTTGTCACCCATACACGGGTAAGAAATATTCCATAAATGAATATTTGACTTGTAGGTCTGAGTATATTATTTATGCAATTAAATGTCCGTGCTCCTTGATGTACATTGGTCAATCGACCAGGGAGGCATGAGAGAGAATCTCTGAGCACAAGTCGAACATTCGTTGTGGAAAAAAGGATGCTCCAGTGGCTGGACACTTTTTAGAGGCAGGCCATAGAATAAGTCAATTACGCTTCCAAATTATTGAAAGGGTTCATACACCTAGGAGAGGGGGCGATAAAGAAAATATTCTAACCAGGAGGGAAACATACTGGATTAATGAATTATGTACTCTGTGGCCGAAAGGCTTAAATAGGGAATGCAATTGGACTGCCTTTAGGTAATTTGATGAAATAAAATGAAAATCTTTTTACAAGGTTGTATTGTTAAAATCATGTATTGATAAATGTGCAATTATATGTAGATATTAACATGAGATTTGATGTCTCTGGAAATCTGCAAATGAATGTCCCAGTTGAATATCTAATATTGACTAGATATGTTGGTGTGTCTGTCTCTTGATGGATTGTGAGTTAAAATATTACAAGATTGAGTTAACTTATAAAAATAATTTATCCATCTAGAGCCAGACACATACATATGTTTTTAAACTTGAAATATTTTGATTATTGGAAACAATGATTAATTCAATTATGATGAATTTATGATGCATTTTTAAACTTATATTAATATAGAAATTTATGTCACTTATATGTTAATGAAATGTTTAAAACATTTATTATTCTTGGATATATGAATTTTCACATATGATATGAAATCTATATGTTTTCTAGATAATATGATGATTCACTAGGTGGCAGTATTACAGGCCATCAAAATGCACTTTAAATAATGTTTTTATATATGTTATATTATTGCTCGCCACTAGAGGGCAACAATGTATCACTTCTAATCACAATATTTGGCGCCAGTATGGCTATTTAAATGTTTGTTCACTAATCTATTGTCAAGCTTGAGAAATGGCCAAGTTTGGGCCTGAAACGTTGCTTATTGATCCTTGTTTTGCACAAATAAAAGTCATTTTTTGCACCAGCTGGAACAATTTGATTTCTTTGTATCGATGCTGGGTTTGGTGAACCTGTTCCTGGCTGTGCAGTGAGTGCGGTGCTTCACGCTACATTGTTGCAATATAAGGAAATTGATCATTTTGCTTTATATGTTGTTTTTTCTTTTACATTTTGCAAGATATCTCAATCTGATCCTGCCTCAGAAGTTTCTGCTGGAACATTGCTGCCTGACATCGGGTCTACCAAAGCTAAGTGCATTTGTTGTAAGATTGTGGAAATTATTTCACCAAATGTCATTTGTAATAGTTGTCATGATAAACTTTTACATGCAGATAGTGTGTCCATCAGTAATAGTGCATTGCAAGTTGCAGTTCCTTCAACTTCTAAGAGGGGGCTTCCTGTGAGACGCACACGTCAACATCCGGTGCGCAGGCTCTGCAAGACAGAGCGTGACCAACGCTACACACGCAGCAACTGATCCTGTTGGCGGTTTTTTTCTCTGCTAAGCTGCCCGGGGATTTGGAGCACAGTATCCGGCTGCAAAGAGGAAGCCCTCGGCGCCTGCACTAATCAGGTGGCGCTGATACCAGCTTTAACAGATGACCTGGTGTCCTGAGGCACAGCCCGTCAGACAGAAGCACATGGAAAGGAAAGTAAAGTCTGTGAGAGAGTGACACGGTGCAAGCAGTGGAGCAGAAGCAAGGAATAAAAGGGAACTTTCAGCTTAAAGCCTTTTTCCTGTATCCAGAGGCAGACGGCGGCAGCAGGTATCTACGCCGCGGGGGAGGTGTCCTGTGCGGCGTGGTGTCCTGTGGGAGCCTAAGCAGAGCTACAGGCTGACGCGAGGACTGAGTCCAAGCAAAGAGAAACATCCCGAAAAATCGCAAGTATTATCAGCTTAACCCCTGTGCACCACACTCTACAAGATTGAATCTGTTAAATACAAATCTGTGGCATAGCCTCAGGACACACTAGGTACTTTGCATCAATATCCCTCTCTGATCAAAACTGTTTGACGCTATACAAAAGGGATCTATGTGTAAATTTCTGGACTGACACTTAAGCAAAAAAAAAAAAAAGGATCTACCACATCTTTATATGGACCTATAACAAAGCTAATTAAGCTCTCAAGAAAGAGTGATACATTTAATAGTTTCTATGATGTATTTCACTGTATGTTTTTTCTTTTTGTTATGCGGATAATTTAAAGTTTTCCTTTCAAGGGTTGTTGCTGCAATACTCTAATCTCGTTACATTAGGGTTTGGTTTGCAGGATGTAACAATAAGCCTTCCAAATTGTACTCTCCATTATAGGCTAAACTCTGATACAATAAGCTGTAAAAGGATCTTTACTGTAGCTGAAATTGATGTTTAAGGTCTGTGGGTGAATCAGATAAATATTTTGGCCTCAGTCAATCAGCAAACCCTCAAGATAAAGTCTTGCCTGTCCTCAAATAAGGGGATAAAAAGCATCCTATACTCCAGTGCTTGCCTGTACTCAGTCTTTCCTATAACCTGGTCAAAAGTCTGCCGGATTAACTCCATCTTAAGGCTTATGGCAAAACTGTATATAGCTACCCCAAATAGGGAATAGTGTGATCAGCTATTGTAAGAGAAAATACCCTGTAGTTAATGATTTGTATACAGATACTTCCACGTTTGAAATTCACTTTAGTGTTGACATATTTGGATTGTCTTTTTTTTTCTTTTTTTCTCTCACTTTTTTTCTTTTTTCTAATTTGTTTTAAATCAAGAGTAAAATAAAAAAAAAAAAAAAAAAAAAGGAGATATATATGTGTATATATATATATATATATAAATATATATATATATATATATATATATATATATATATTTATACTTACACTTACACACACACACACATATAGACAGCTCCTCTGAAGCTGTACATAAACACACCTTTTGATTGTCTTTTTTTATTAGGACATTAGTGCTCACGGCTTACACACATAGGGGGGAGGGATTTCTCTCACCACTAGAATCACTTCCACTTAAAATCACTATCTTATTAAGAATAGGAACTTTTCACAGAACAAGCTTCTAGTCATTAACAGGGTATGGAAAAATATATTACAAATGTAAAAGTAAGATCACCAGCCATGCCAGTAAAAAAAGATAAAAAAATTAAACCAATACAGGAAAATTCAGAAAAATTAGATACAAACGAAGATGGGACTATGATTGACTCCCAAATAGTATTAGACAAGTTAGCAGATATGATAATGCCACAGTTTGAATCCTTAAAAAGTGAGATTACGGCCCTGACGACAGAAGTTAGACACTTTGCAGCACGAATTTCTGAGGTAGAAAGACGGGTATCAGAATTAGAGGATGTTACTAATTTACAAGAGACAGCGACTAAAAAAACAGATGAAACAATTAAAATTTTACAAAATAAAATTCAAGACTTAGAGGATAGATCCCGTCGAAGTAACATTCGAATAGTTGGCCTTCCTGAAATTAGTGAATATAAAGATCTATCCACATTCGCTGCTATAACACTACCTAAATTACTTGGATTAAGTTTACAAAATGAAAAATTTCAGGTAGAAAGAGCTCATAGAACAGGCTCCAGCATAAAATATCAAGACGGATATACGAGACCAAGAATGGTCATGGTAAAAATTTTAAACTTTCAGGAAAAAGTAGATATAATGCGGGCATATAGAAACCACAACCCACTTATGATAGGAAATACTCAAATATACCTTTTCCAAGATTATTCGGCAGAAACAGCAGATAAAAGAAAGAGTATGGCGCCATTCTGTACAGCTTTAATTCAGAACAACTACAAAGCTAGTTTAAGATACCCAGCTAAGATAATAATAGAAGACACAGAGGGTAACAATGTGGTCTTAAACAACTGCATAGAAGCTAAAGCATTTTTTGTAGAGCATAATTTACAGGTTCTAACCCGTAACATTAAAAGTGACAAGATCAGAAGACAAGTAACAAGTTATTAATGAATAAAAGTAAAACAAAACTCTATAGTGTAATTAAATATCCTGATTATAGCGTCAAGAGTTTTATGCAGAAGGTATTTGCTTTAAAATTGCAGTATTGCTGGTTATATCTATGTGTTTTTAAATTTGTTTTGGGGAACTCCATTGGAAATATTCCGCTGGACCCCCTTAGGTGTTGGGTGTTGTTTTTCCTTGTTTTTTTTTTTTTTGTTTTTTTTTTTTTTTTCTCTTTCTTTTTTTCTTCTCTTTTCTCTCTCCTCTCCCGGTTCACTCTCCCCCAAGCCCCCGCACTCTTGTCTGCAGTATAATACATATAAGAATAACAAACAACGAGTGGGCTAAGATATGTATAACTTAGTGTCTTGGAATGTGGGGGGGATCACCTCCCCAATTAAAAGGAAAAATGTTCTCAAATTAGTGAAAAAACAAAAAGCAGACATTATTTTCCTACAAGAACTTCATTTAAAAACGGCAGAAATTGCAAAACTTAAGGCTAACTGGATAAAAGAAATTATTGCTACACCTTGTGATAAGCGTAGTCGAGGAGTAGCCATCCTATTCCACAGAGATCTGGAATATGAGATAATTAAAAGTGAACTAGACCCGGAGGGCCGATATATTATAGTACAGCTTAGAATGGACAATTGTGTCTGGTCCTTCTGTAATATTTATGGCCCCAATAAAAGCGATAAAATCTTTTGGAGTAAGATAGAGAAAAAACTATTTCCTCTGCGAGGACAAAATTTAATAATTATGGGCGACTTTAACATGACTCTAAATCCAGTCGTTGATAGATTTAAACAAGTAAATAAGCAACAATATAGACAAGAGGCAAAAATTTTTGGAAGCTTATTGAAGAACTTAGAGGTTGAGGATATCTGGAGGATACAGCACCCAGATGAACGTAGTTTTACCTGTGAATCTAGAGCTTTTAAAAACTTTTCACAAATTGATTTATTTCTAGTGGATAGATCACTCCTCAAACGCGATATGGATACCTCGATTAACGAGATCCTCCTCTCAGATCACGCAATCATAGGGTTAAAAATAAGAGCTAGAAAAACAGGAACTTGTAATAATTTTTTCTTCCCAAAGTACATGTGTAATAACATCAAATTCTGTAATTGGTTAACTAATGCCTGGAGAATCTTTCTAGCCAATAATGCTAGCTATGCTGATAAAACAGAGATTCTTTCTGAAACAGGCAAAGCAGTACTCCGTGGGGAGATTGTGGCCTACATGTCAAAATTAAAAAAGAAGTTCCTGGCACGTGAGGTTCAACTAGCAAAACAACTTAAAAATGCATATAACACTTACTTGTCCAATCCACAACCCAATACATGGGGCAAGTATAAACAGTCAAGAGAGGAAAGAGAAATATTTTTAAAACAGAAATGGACCAGGGAAGATCTAAAAGCAAGGGCGACCTTCCAAGGCCCGAAGGGTATGTGTGCAGGGTATTTGGCAAAGTTGATTAAAATAAGAAATAATAAAAATATGATTTCAAATATAAGGGAAGGAGCTAGATTATATACAAAGGCGTCGGAGGTTAGACAAGCATTTTTTAGATACTACCAAAAATTGTATTCTGCTGAAGATATAGATATAGCTGCTAAAAACAAATTTTGGCAAAGTATCACAGTGCCCAGAGTCTCACCAGCGGCTCTCAAGGAGATCAATCAAAGAATAACTGAAAGGGAAATAGATAAAGCTATAAAAAAATTGAAAAACAATAAAGCTCCGGGCCCTGATGGGCTGCCAGCCGAATTTTACAAAAGCATCAGAGTAGATATTGTTGATATGTTAGGCAAACTCTATAATGATTACTATGTTAATAATGGCAATCAATCAAAATACTTCACGAGTTCAATTGTTACGTTGATTCATAAGAAAGGTAAAAATCGTGAAGAATTAGGGTCTTATAGACCAATATCTTTGCTGAATGTAGACTATAAGATTTTGATGGCAATAGTGGCAGACAGATTAAAAAGGGTGTTAGGTGAGGTTATACATCATGATCAGGCAGGCTTTATGCCAGGCAGGAACGTGGTTAGAAACATACGCCGCATACTGACAACAATAGACTTCTATTATAACAAATTTACGGGACATAAGCAAAGCATTAAAGGTGACCTAGCCCTCCTTGCACTAGATGCGGAAAAAGCATTTGATGCTATTACATGGGACCATCTATTCACGGCTCTTGATAAATTCGGCTTGCAAGGTAATTTCTTTAATTTAACCAAAGCTATTTATAATAACCCCAGATCACAATTACTAGTAAACGCAGAACTCTCGCAATATATAACATTACATAAAGGGACAAGAAAGGGATGCCCGCTGTCGCCACTTCTGTTTAATATTTCCCTCGAACCTCTGGCAATTCTTTTAAGGCAAGAGTTAACAGGTATCCGACTTGGCAAGCAGTGTATTAAAATTTCCCTGTACGCAGACGATCTACTATTGTATCTATATAAAACGTCTGAAAGCATTCCAAAATGTCTTAGTATAATAGGAAACTATAGCAGATTTTCTGGGTATAGAATGAATTTGCAGAAATCGGAGATCCTTTGGCTACAGAAAAATGATAAGAGCTATACTAAGCACGGATTTCACGAAGTGCAACAGTTAAAATACCTAGGTATAAACATAAGCAAAAATCCGAATGAATGGTGCAAAATAAATTATGAAAACTTACTGGATAAATTACCTCAAGATTTAGCCAAATGGAGTATGTACAAATTGTCACTTTCAGCAAAGATAATGGTAATTAAAACTATTATATTTCCTAAATTTTTATTTTTGCTTCAAAACTTGCCTCTATTCATATCAAGATTAGACTTATATAGATACAATAAATCAATATCTCAATTTCTTTGGAACAACGGTAAACCCCGTATGGCTATAAATAAACTGATTCAGCGTAGAAAAGAAGGGGGTCTGGCACTTCCTTGCCTTAAAACATATAATCTGGTGACCATAGTCAAATTTGCAGTAGACTGGCTGGTAGAGGGGGACTATGTCACCTACTATAATTTGGAATCAGAAGTAATTATGCCTTATAATCTTAAAGCATTACTGCATACAGATAAAAAATCAATCCCTAACAACATTTTCAATTTACTAACATTCAAGAATGTCATTATAGCTTGGCAGAAATATTGTTCCCTCTTAAACTGTCAATATCATATTTCTAGTTTTTGTCCTATTATGGGTATGCCCGACTTTCTGCCCGGCCTGTCAGACCCGGTATATAAAATTTGGAGGGAGAAAGGTTTAAAGAATTGGTCCCAATTCAGACAAGCTGATACAATATATATCAAGTCATATCGAGATATGGTAATTGAGTTTCAATTGAATCCTAAAAACTTCTATGCTTATCTACAGAGTAGGAGTTATTTTAATCAACTATGTCAACGTTACGGGACTGAGTGGGAGTGGCCAGAAATAGATTCTGGATTAAAATTATATAAAGCAGGGAAGAGATCAATTTCAATATGGTACAATATGTTATGTAACGTATCCGGGACGATCCATGTGGAAAAAATTACAACTTATATAAATAGGTACTTCCCGCAGGTGCAAGCACAAGAGGTTAAAAAAAGTCTTATCAATTTGGATTTGGCCACGTCAGTGTATAGTTGGAAAGAGTCTCAATATAAACTATTAAATAACTATTACTTAACTCCGGATAAAATTAATAAATGGGCCGATAATGCATTGCGTTGTAAATGTTTTAAATGCAAAGCTGAGACCGCTGACATTATCCATTGTCTTTGGGCTTGCCCAAAAGTATTGCAATTTTGGGGCAAAATTAATTATTGGCTTAATAAATTTTTAAGCACTAAAATTTCATTAACTGCAGTCAATGTATTCCTGTTATATGATGAAGGAGATAATAAACCAGACAAACTCCTTATAAATCTGGCTATTCTAGCCGCCCGCAACATAATATTTAAAAATTGGAAAGCACCAAGAGAACCTAGTTTGAAAGAATTTATTAATACAATGGATACTCAGATGACGATTGAGCTACTCAATATTAGACCCTATTCAGAGAAGAGACTTAAGGATTTCTTCTCAAAATGGTTAAATATAATCAGGGAAAAACCAATGATAGCACAAAAGCAACTCATATTACCCATACAAAATTCCCCCGAATTTATGCTACTTCTGCTAAAAAACATGATACCCCAAGAGTGGGGTATGGGATAATTTGATAACACAGGGTAAGGTAACCATACTGGGCAAAATAAATAGTACCTACGGCAACTGAGAGGAGGTAAGTGGACTTGGGGGGGGGGGGGGCTTATTTATATATTTTTTTTATTTTTTTTTCTCTCCCTCTCTCTCTTTTTCTTTCTATGTCTGTCCGGTTTTTCTTGTTGCACGTCTTTTTTATTGTTTCTTTGTTTAGTTGATTTTGTTTTTAGTATTGTCTTTAGATGGCGTTAAACTATAATAGGTAAAAGCCCCAAAAGCAAGGTATACATTTGGAAAAATGTTTCTAGACTATTCAGCCACTACTGTAAAGTTTTTATAGGTTGGGTTTTTTCTTTTTTATAGCGACATAGTGTCAACAGGGTAATTGAATGTTTTACAGAGGTAGAGTCTAAACTGAAAGTTGAAAACACATCTGATTTCAGGCTACGGATGCTTTTAAGTTAAAATTTAACTTATTTGTAGTAGTACTCTGTTATTCTATAATCAATGTAAACACCCTGCGTGGTGAAATGCTAGCCCAAATTGTTGGGCTAAATTTTTGTTTCGGTATACCCTGCGTGGTGAAAGGTAAGCCAATTTGTAAGGCTGTTATCTTGCTTTTGGTTAATAAATAAATATATAAAAAAAAAAAAAAAAAAACAATGTATCACTTCTAATCACAATATTTGGCGCCAGTTTGGCTATTTAAATGTTTGTTCACTAATCTATATAAGTCAATTACGCTTCCAAATTATTGAAAGGGTTCATACACCTAGGAGAGGGGGCGATAAAGAAAATATTCTAACCAGGAGGGAAACATACTGGATTAATGAATTATGTACTCTGTGGCCGAAAGGCTTAAATAGGGAATGCAATTGGACTGCCTTTAGGTAATTTGATGAAATAAAATGAAAATCTTTTTACAAGGTTGTATTGTTAAAATCATGTATTGATAAATGTGCAATTATATGTAGATATTAACATGAGATTTGATGTCTCTGGAAATCTGCAAATGAATGTCCCAGTTGAATATCTAATATTGACTAGATATGTTGGTGTGTCTGTCTCTTGATGGATTGTGAGTTAAAATATTACAAGATTGAGTTAACTTATAAAAATAATTTATCCATCTAGAGCCAGACACATACATATGTTTTTAAACTTGAAATATTTTGATTATTGGAAACAATGATTAATTCAATTATGATGAATTTATGATGCATTTTTAAACTTATATTAATATAGAAATTTATGTCACTTATATGTTAATGAAATGTTTAAAACATTTATTATTCTTGGATATATGAATTTTCACATATGATATGAAATCTATATGTTTTCTAGATAATATGATGATTCACTAGGTGGCAGTATTACAGGCCATCAAAATGCACTTTAAATAATGTTTTTATATATGTTATATTATTGCTCGCCACTAGAGGGCAACAATGTATCACTTCTAATCACAATATTTGGCGCCAGTGTGGCTATTTAAATGTTTGTTCACTAATCTATTGTCAAGCTTGAGAAATGGCCAAGTTTGGGCCTGAAACGTTGCTTATTGATCCTTGTTTTGCACAAATAAAAGTCATTTTTTGCACCAGCTGGAACAATTTGATTTCTTTGTATCGATGCTGGGTTTGGTGAACCTGTTCCTGGCTGTGCAGTGAGTGCGGTGCTTCACGCTACATTGTTGCAATATAAGGAAATTGATCATTTTGCTTTATATGTTGTTTTTTCTTTTACATTTTGCAAGATATCTCAATCTGATCCTGCCTCAGAAGTTTCTGCTGGAACATTGCTGCCTGACATCGGGTCTACCAAAGCTAAGTGCATTTGTTGTAAGATTGTGGAAATTATTTCACCAAATGTCATTTGTAATAGTTGTCATGATAAACTTTTACATGCAGATAGTGTGTCCATCAGTAATAGTGCATTGCAAGTTGCAGTTCCTTCAATTTCTAATGTACATGATATACCTATGAATTTTAAAGAATTTGTTTCTGATTCTATCCAGAAGGCTTTGTCTGCATTTCCACCTTCTAATAAAAGTAAAAGGTCTTTTAAAACTTCTCATTCAGTTGATGAAATTTCAAATGACCAACAACATAATGATTTATCCTCCTCTGATGAGGATCTATCTGATACAGAAGATCCTTCCTCAGACATTAACACTGACAAATCTACTTATTTATTTAAAATGGAGTAAATGCGTTCTTTATTAAAAGAAGTGTTAATTACTTTGGATATTGAGGTAATCAGTCCTCTTGACGTTCAGTCTAATAAGCGTTTAAATGCTGTTTTTAAACCTCCTGTCTTTTCTCCAGGGGTTTTTCCTATTCCTGAGGCTATTTCTGATATGATTTCTAAGGAATGGAATAAGCCAGGTACTTCTTTTATTCCTTCTTCAAGGTTTAAAAAATTGTATCCTTTACCAGCAAATTCTATAGAGTTTTGGGAAAAAATCCCCAAAGTTGATGGGGCTATTTCTACTCTTGATAAACGTACCACTATTCCTATGGAAGATAGTACTTCCTTTAAGGATCCTTTAGATAGGAAGCTTGAATCTTATCTAAGGAAGGTCTATTTATATTCAGGTCATCTTCTCAGACCTGCAATTTCATTGGCTGATGTTGCGGCTGCATCAACTTTCTGGTTGGAGAATTTAGCGCAACAAGAATTGGATTCTGACATATCTAGTATTATTCGCTTACTCCAATATGCTAATCATTTTATTTGTGATGCCATTTTTTATATTATCAAAATTGATGTTAGATCCATGTCTTTAGCTATATCAGCTAGAAGAGCTTTGTGGCTTAAATCTTGGAATGCTGATATGACATCTAAATCTAGATTACTATCTCTTTCTTTCCAAGGATATAATTTATTTGGTTCTCAGTTGGATTCTATTATTTCAACTGACATTGGGGGAAAGGGAGTTTTTCTACCTCAGGATAAAAAACCTAAGGGTAAATCTAAGGCTTCTAACCGTTTTCGTTCCATTCGTCAAAATAAGGAACAAAAACTCAATCCTTCCCCCAAGGAATCTGTTTCCACTTGGAAGCCTTACTCAAATTGGAATAAATCCAAGCCATTTAAGAAACCAAAGTCAGCTCCTAAGCCCGCATGAAGGTGCGGCCCTCATTCCAGCTCAGCTGGTAGGGGGCAGATTAAGGTTTTTCAAGGATACTTGGATAAATTCTGTCCAAAATCAATGGATTCAGAGCATTGTCTCTCAAGCGTATCGAATAGGATTCAGAGTAAGACCTCCCGTGAGAAGATTTTTTCTCTCACGTATCCCATCAAATCCAGTAAAAGCTCAGGCTTTCCTGAAGTGTGTTTCAGACCTGGAGTGTTCAGGGGTAATCATGCCAGTTCCTTTTCAGGAACAAGGTTTGGGGTTTTATTCAAATCTATTCATTGTCCCAAAGAAGGAAAATTTATTCAGACCAGTTCTGGATCTGAAAATTTTGAATTGTTATGTAAGAGTACCAACTTTCAAGATGGTGACTATAAGGACTATTCTGCCTTTTGTTCAGCAAGGACATTATATGTCCACAATAGACTTGCAGGATGCATACCTTCATATTCCGATTCATCCAGAACATTATCAGTTCCTGAGATTCTATTTTCTAGACAAGCATTACCAATTTGTTGCTCTTCCATTTGGCCTAGCAACAGCTCCAAAAATCTTTTCAAAGGTTCTAGGTGCCCTACTCCCTGTAATCAGAGAACAGGGTATTGCGGTGTTTCCTTATTTGGATGATATCTTGGTACTAGCTCAGTCTTTACGTTCTGCAGAATCTCACATGAATCAACTAGTGTTGTTTCTTGGGAAACATGGTTGGAGGATCAATTTACCAAAAAGTTTCTTGATTCCTCAGACAAGGGTCACCTTTTTAGGCTTCCAGATGGATTCAGTGTCCATGACTCTTTCTCTAACAGACAAGAGAAGTTTAAAATTGGTTGCAGCCTGCCGGCACCTTCAGTCTCAGTCATTCCCTTCAGTGGCTATGTGCATGGAAGTTTTAGGTCTCATGACGGCAGCATCGGACGTGATCCCCTTTGCTCATTTTCAAATGAGACCTCTACAGCTTTGTATGCTGAACCAATGGTGCAGGGTTTATACAAAGATATCACAATTAATATCCTTAAATCCCAATGTACGACACTGTCTGACGTGGTGGATAGATCACCATTGTTTAGTTCAAGGGGCTTCTTTTGTTTGCCAACCTGGACTGTGATCACAACAGATGCAAGTCTTTTAGGTTGGGGAGCTGTTTGGGGATCTCTGACAGTACAAGGGGTTTGGAAATCTCAAGAGGCGAGATTACCAATAAATATTTTAGAACTCCGTGCAATTCTCAGAGCTCTTCAGTTTTGGCCTCTGTTAAAGAGAGAACCGTTCATTTGTTTTTAGACAGACAATATCACAACAGTGGCATATGTCAATTATCTGGGTGCGACTCACAGTCCCCAAGCTATGAAAGAAGTATCTTGGATACTTGCTTGGGTGGAATCCAGCTCATGTCTAATTTATGTGGTGCATATCCCAGGTGTAGACAATTGGGAGGCGGATTATCTCAGCCATCAGTCTTTACATCCAGGGGAGTGGTCTCTCCATCCAGATGTGTTTTCTCAGATTGTTCAGTTGTGGGGTTTTCCAGAGATAGATCTCATGGCTTCTCATCTAAACAAGAAACTTTCCAGATACCTGTCCAGGTCCAGGGATGTTCAGGTGGAGGCAGTGGATGCACTGACACTTCCTTGGTGTTATCATCCTGCTTGAATTTTCCCGCCTCTAGTTCTCCTTCCACGAGTGATCTCCAAAATCATCATGGAACAATCGTTTGTGTTGCTGGTGGCTCCAGCATGGCCACACAGGTTTTGGTATGTGAATCTAGTTCGGATGCCCAGTTGCCAGCCTTGGCCACTTTCGTTAAGGCCGGACCTACTGTCTCAAGGTCCATTTTTCCATTAGGATCTCAAATCATTAAATTTGAAGGTATGGAAATTGAACGCTTAGTTCTAAGTCATAGAGGTTTCTCTGACTCAGTGATTAATACTATGTTACAAGCTCATAAATCTGTCTCTAGAAAGATTTATTATAAAGTTTGGAAGACTTACATTTCATGGTGTTCTTCTCATAAATTCTCTTGGCATTCTTTTAGAATTTCTAGAATTTTACAGTTTCTTTAGGACGGTTTGGATAAGGGTTTGTCTGCAAGTTCCTTGAAAGGACAAATCTCTGCTCTTTTTGTTTTATTTCACAGAAAGATTGCTATACTTCCTGATATTCACTGTTTTGTACAGTCTTTAGTTCATATTAATCCTGTCATTAAATCAATTTCTCCTCCTTGGAGTCTTAATTTGGTTGAAGGCTTTACAGGCTCCTCCATTTGAGCCTATGCATTCTTTGGACATTAAACTACTTTCTTGGAAAGTGTTGTTCCTTTTGGCTATCTCTTCTGCTAGAAGAGTTTCTAAGCTATCTGCTCTTTCTTGTGAGTCTCCTTTTATGATCTTTCATCAGGATAAGGCAGTTTTGCAGACTTCTTTTCAATTTTTACCTAAGTTGTGAATTCTAACAACATTAATAGAGAAATTGTTATCCTTTCTTTGTGTCCTAATCCTAAGAATTCTTTGGAAGGATCCTTACATTCTTTGGATGTGGTAAGAGCTTTGAAATATTATGTGGAATCTACTAAAGATTTCAGGAAGACTTCCAGTCTATTTGTTTTATTTTCTGGTCCTAGGAAAGGTCAAAAGGCTTCTGCTATTTCCTTGGCTTCTTGGTTGAAACTTTTGATTCATCAAGCTTATTTGGAGTCGGGTCAGGCCCCTCCTCAGAGGATTACAGCTCATTCTACTAGATCAGTCTCCACTTCGTGGGCCTTTGAGAATAAAGCTTTAGTTGATCAGATTTGCAAAGCGGCAACTTGGTCTTCTTTGCATACATTTACTAAATTCTACCATTTTGATGTATTTGCTTCTTCAGAAGAAGTTTTTGGTAGAACAGTTCTTCAGGCAGCTGTTTCAGTTTGATTCTTCTGCTTTTGATTTAAGTTTTTTCTTTCATTTATGAGAATAAACTTATTTTTTTGGGTTGTGGATTAATTTTTTCAGCGGAAAATGGCTGTTTTTATTTGTATCCCTCCCTCTCTAGTGACTCTTGCGTGAAGTTCCACATCTTGGGTATTGCTATCCCATACGTCACTAGCTCATGGACTCTTGCCAATTACATGAAAGAAACATAATTTATGTAAGAACTTACCTGATAAATTAATTTCTTTCATATTGGCAAGAGTCCATGAGGCCCACCCTTTTTATGGTGGTTATGATTTTTTTGTATAAAGCAAAATTATTTCCAAATTTATTTTGTTGATGCTTTTACTCCTTTCTTTATCACCCCACTGCTTGGCTATTCATTAAACTGAATTGTGGGTGTGGTGAGGGGTGTATTTATAGGCATTTTGAGGTTTGGGAAACTTTGCCCCTCCTGGTAGGATTGTATATCCCATACGTCACTAGCTCATTGACTCTTGCCAATATGAAAGAAATTAATTTATCAGGTAAGTTCTTACATAAATTATGTTTTTCATTGTGCACTTTTGTAAGGTATGCATCTCCTTCTCCTTTCCATAAGAATATGTAGTATACGCCTCTTAGAAAGAAACCCTGTTTTCAGGCTTAAAAGCAGCTTTAGATAATTCCACCAGGAAAACAGAAGTACTAATGAGCATTCTTAAATAATCTTGCCGTCCAAGAGATCAGCGGGCCAATAGACATGTAAGGGTTAAAAAGTTGTCTAATCTCTGTATTTTAAACCTAAACAGTAATAAAAGAAAGGTCAATTTTTAAAATGTTACAAGATCCTGTACAATTTCTTTGATACAATAATGTACACTACCCATGTGTAGCTTGAGGTGTGAGCACTTCCTTCCCACTCAATTTGATCTTGCTGCACAGCATTCTGGAACTTGTAATTCCAAGCTGTGCAGTCTAGAATGGGTCAGAGCTGCACCAGACTAAGTTTCTGGTGTGGATGGCTGTGGCAGTCAGATTGTAAGCATCTCCAAAGTATTTTACTAAATACCAACTAATTTTTATTAGAAAAGTATAACTATATAAATTATTTATATCCAATAATAAATAATGTCCTTCTAGTCCTTCTAATGACACTGATGTAACTGTTAGATCAAACTTACATCAGATAAGGGAAAACTGAGAAAACATAATTAGATATATTTTCACTTTCCACAATCATTGATAGAATGTTCAGCTATGTTTAAATTCCCAGTGCTCTTCATTGTTTAGAAAGATCTTATGCTGCCTCAATCTTATAGCAAATTCTGATCCCTCTTATAAAACTTTCAGGGAGTCTATGCTTTCTCTGGCTTGGCCAACAGTCAACTGTTTCTGACTCTTTAATTTCCAATAGTGTGTCAGAGTACAATCTACATGTGAGAATCATGTGAGGATCAGTTACCAATAACATCACAAATAATCTTGACACAGGAAGAAAATGTATTTTAAATAAAACTAAAAAGCTAACAATATATCTGCCTGCAGAGAATTGAAATGGGTTATTAAATTCTTTATATTATTTTCATTTAGCCTTGGATGCTTTGAAAGCTTCGTGGATGCAGTTTAGTATTTTAGTATCCCATATAGAATCATCAATTGTTGGCTTAAGGCTTGTTAGGGCATTTTATTTCTTTTTCAATGTCTCAATCATACAAGTGTATGCACAGGGCAATGCAAAAAGAAAAATGAAATACATATGAAACAGCATATGGTTTTGGGACTCACATGCCATCTGGCAAATTTGCATCAACAAGATCTCCCCTTAGCAGAAGGTGTCTAAAAAATACAGAACAGTGATTCATATTTATGGTAAGGGAATAGGAAATAAACTATGAAAAATGCAAGATGACTGAAACAATAAAAAATCTTAATGTATATGATTTTATTAATAGCCCTTGTATGTTTATTGTAGGAAAACCTTTGGTATTTATAAAAAAAAGTGTATTGCATGTTTGTAAATATTACTTATTAACTTAAAATGAGAAGAAATACAATTTGGAAGATACAAATGATTAAAATTATTGAGCTTTCTTGGGCAGCGAGTAAGTCAAGAGATTACAGACCACACACACACACATATATATATATTTATGTTTATGTGTCTTTTTGGGGACATCCTAAAACATTTAATGTGAAAATGGCTTAATGTAGCTTAATGAGTAAAAAAGTGGCCAAATTTTAATCAATTGCTGCATAATTTTGCACAACCCAAGATTTCCACTATCCAAGCCTATCCTAGAAGTTTCATGGATTTTGGAATTCCACAAGGCAAATGAGTGACATTAAGCTTGTTTTTTGGGGAGCTTAATGTGGCTTAACGTACAAAATTGAACTTAGATGTTAACCAATTTCAACCAAACTTACCACAATACATTAATATATCGATTCAAACATATTCTGAAAATTTCAGAACATTTGATGAAACATACCAAAAGTTATTCACATTTAACTATATTTTTACAATCCTAAAACATTTAATGTGAGCAGCTTAATGTAAATAGAGCTTAATGTACCAAAATTCACCTAAACATCGATCAATTGCCTTGAAACTTGGCACAAACTCAGTTTGTCACTTTCCAAACCTATCCTAGAAGTTTCATGGTATTTGGTTTCCCACAAGGCAAATGAGTGACATTAAGCTTGTTTTTTGGGGAGCTTAATGTGGCTTAACGTACAAAATTGAACTTAGATCTTAACCAATTTCCCCCAAACTTCTCACAATACATTAATCTATCTATTCAAACATATTCTGAAAATTTCAGGAAATGTGATAAAACATACCAAACGTTATTCACATTTAATAATTTTTTTACAATCCTAAAACATTTAATGTGAGCAGCTTAATGTAAAAAGAGCTTAATGTACCAAAATTCACCAAAACTTCAATCAATTGCCTTGAAACTTGGCACAAACTTGGTTTTTCACTTTCCAAACCTATCCTAGAAGTTTCATGGATTTTGGTGTCCCACAAGGCAAATGAGTGACATTAAGCTGTTTTTTGGGGAACTTAATGTGGCTTAATGAGTAAAAAAGTGGCCAAATGTTAATCAATTGCTGCATAATTTTGCACAACCCAAGATTTCCACTATCCAAGCCTTTCCTAGAAGTTTCATGGATTTTGGAATTCCACAAGGCAAATGAGTGACATTAAGCTTGTTTTTTGGGGAGCTTAATGTGGCTTAACGTACAAAATTGAACTTAGATGTTAACCAATTTCCACCAAACTTACCACAATACATTAATATATCGATTCAAACATATTCTGAAAATTTCAGAACATTTGATAAAACATACCAAAATGTATTCACATTTAACTATTTTTTTACAATCCTAAAACATTTAATGTGAGCAGCTTAATGTAAAAAGAGCTTAATGTACCAAAATTCACCTAAACATCGATCAATTGCCTTGAAACTTGGCACAAACTCAGTTTGTCACTTTCCAAACTTATCCTAGAAGTTTCATGGTATTTGGTTTCCCACAAGGCAAATGAGTGACATTAAGCTTGTTTTTTGGGGAGCTTAATGTGGCTTAACGTACAAAATTGAACTTAGATCTTAACCAATTTCCCCCAAACTTCTCACAATATATTATTCTATCTATTCAAACATATTCTGAAAATTTCAGGAAATGTGATAAAACATACAAAACGTTATTCACATTTAATAATTTTTTTACAATCCTAAAATATTTAATGTGAGCAGCTTAATGTAAAAAGAGCTTAATGTACCAAAATTCACCAAAACTTCAATCAAACTTGGCACAAACTCAGTTTGTCATTTTCCAAACCTATCCTAGAAGTTTCATGGATTTTGGTGTTCCACAAGGCAAATGAGTGACATTAAGCTTGTTTTTTGGGGAGCTTAATGTGGCTTAATGAGTAAAAAAGTGGCCAAATGTTAATCAATTGCTGCATAATTTTGCACAACCCAAGATTTCCACTATCCAAGCCTATTCTAGAAGTTTCATGGATTTTGGTATCACACAAGGCAAATGAGTGACATTAAGATTGTTTTTTGGGTAGCTTAGTGTGGCTTAACGTACAAAATTGAACTCAGATCTTAACCAATTTCCCCCAAACTTCTCACAATATATTAATCTATCTATTCAAACATATTCTGAAAATGTCAGAACATTTGATAAAACATACCAAAAGTTATTCACATTTAATATTTTTTTTACAATCCTAAAACATTTAATGTGAGCAGCTTAATGTAAAAAGAGCTTAATGTACCAAAATTCACCTAAACATCGATCAATTGCCTTGAAACTTGGCACAAACTCAGTTTGTCACTTTCCAAACCTATCCTAGAAGTTTCATGGTATTTGGTTTCCCTCAAGGCAAATGAGTGACATTAAGCTTGTTTTTTGGGGAGCTTAATGTGGCTTAACGTACAAAATTGAACTTAGATCTTAACCAATTTCCCCCAAACTTCTCACAATACATTAATCTATCTATTCAAACATATTCTGAAAATTTCAGGAAATGTGATAAAACATACAAAACTTTATTCACATTTAATAATTTTTTTACAATCCTAAAACATTTAATGTGAGCAGCTTAATGTAAAAAGAGCTTAATGTACCAAAATTCACCAAAACTTCAATCAATTGCCCTGAAACTTGGCACAAACTCAGTTTTTCACTTTCCAAACCTATCCTAGAAGTTTCATGGATTTTGGTGTCCCACAAGGCAAATGAGTGACATTAAGCTTGTTTTTTGGGGAGCTTAATGTGGCTTAATGAGTAAAAAAGTGGCCAAATGTTAATCAATTGCTGCATAATTTTGCACAACCCAAGATTTCCACTATCCGAGCCTTTCCTAGAAGTTTTATGGATTTTGGAATTCCACAAGGCAAATGAGTGACATTAAGCTTGTTTTTTGGGGAGCTTAATGTGGCTTAACGTACAAAATTGAACTTAGATGTTAACCAATTTCCACCAAACTTACCACAATACATTAATCTATGGATTGAAACATATTCTGAAAATTTCAGAACATTTGATAAAACATTCCAAAAGTTATTCACATTTAACTATTTTTTTACAATCCTAAAACATTTAGGGGCCTAGTTATCAAGCCGTCAACCTCAAATACGCTGGAATTCCGCAGCGTATTTGTGGGGAGGCTGATACGCCTTAGTTATCAAAGGCTCAAGACTGGAAAAAGTAGAATTTTGTGACGTAAGCTTCGATCCGCCGGACTCAGTCCGACACAGATCGATTCTTACGTCACTCCAGATGTTCCGCACACAAGTGCGGCACATTCTCACTACTTTTGCTAGTTATCAAAAAACTAGCAGGTATCTCGGCACTTTTACGGCCCAGCGTACCTGGTTTTCAAACCGCCACCCCTGGAGGCGGCGGATCCCCTAGGAATCAATGGGAGTCTGACCATAGCGAAAGTACAAGTTCGCTGCTGACAGACATCCCATTGATTCCTATGGGAGCTGTCTACACCTAACACCCTAACATGTACCCCGAGTCTAAACACCACTAATCTGTCCCCCTTACATCGCCGCAACTAAATAAAGTTATTACCCCCTAAACCGCCGCTCCCGGAGCCCACCGCAAACTACTCTATACATATTAACCACTAAACCGCCGCTCCCGGAGCCCACCGCAACTATAATAAATGTATTAACCCCTAAACCGCCGCTCTCTGAACCCGCCGCAACCTATATTAAATGTATTAACCCCTATCCTGCCCCCCCCTACACTGTCGCCACCTATAATAAATTTATTAACCCCTATTCTGCACCCTACTACACCGCCGCCACTGTAATAAAATTATTAACCCCTAAACCTAAGTCTAACCCTAACCCTTACGCCCCCCTAACTTAAATATTAATTAAATAAATCTATGGCCTAGATTTGGAGTTTGGCGGTAGATGGGCTGTTAACGCTACGCAGGCTTTTTTCTGGCCGCACCATAAAATTAACTCTGGTATCGAGAGTCCAAAAAAATGCTGCGTTAGGCTCCAAAAAAGGAGCGTAGAGCATTTTTACCGCAAATGCAACTCTCGATACCAGAGTTGCTTACGGACGCGGCCAGCCTCAAAAACGTGCTCGTGCACGATTCTCCCATAGGAAACAATGGGGCTGTTTGAGCTGAAAAAAAACCTAACACCTGCAAAAAAGCCGCGTTCAGCTCCTAACGCAGCCCCATTGTTTCCTATGGGGAAACACTTCCTACGTCTGCACCTAACACCCTAACATGAACCCCGAGTCTAAACACCCCTAACCCCTAATCTGCTGCCCCCGCTATCGCTGACCCCTGCATTATATTATTAACCCCTAATCTTCCGCTCCGTAAACCGCCGCCACCTACGTTATCCTTATGTACCCCTAATCTGCTGCCCCTAACACCGCCGACCCTATATTATATTTATTAACCCCTAACCTGCCCCCCACAACGTCGCCGCCAGCTACTTACAATAATTAACCCCTAATCTGCCGACCGCAAAGCGCCGCCACCTACGTTATCCTTATGTACCCCTAATCTGCTGCCCCTAACACCGCCGACCCCTATATTATATTTAGTAACCCCTAACCTGCCCCCCACAACGTCGCCGCCAGCTACTTACAATAATTAACCCCTAATCTGCCGACCGCAAAGCGCCGCCACCTACGTTATCCTTATGTACCCCTAATCTGCTGCCCCTAACACCGCCGACCCCTATATTATATTTATTAACCCCTAATCTGCCACCTCAACGTCGCCGACACCTGCCTACACTTATTAACCCCTAATCTGCCGAGCGGACCTGAGCGCTACTATAATAAAGTTATTAACCCCTAATCCGCCTCACTAACCCTATCATAAATAGTATTAACCCCTAATCTGCCCTCCCTAACATCGCCGACACCTAACTTCAATTATTAACCCCTAATCTGACGACCGGAGCTCACCGCTACTATAATAAATGGATTAACCCCTAAAGCTAAGTCTAACCCTAACACTAACACCCCCCTAACTTAAATATAATTTACATCTAACGAAATTAATTAACTCTTATTAAATAAATTATTCCTATTTAAAGCTAAATACTTACCTGTAAAATACATCCTAATATAGCTACAATATAAATTATAATTACATTGTAGCTATTTTAGGATTAATATTTATTTTACAGGCAACTTTGTAATTATTTTAACCAGGTACAATAGCTATTAAATAGTTAAGAACTATTTAATAGTTACCTAGTTAAAATAATAACAAAATTACCTGTAAAATAAGTCCTAACCTAAGTTATAATTAAACCTAACACTACCCTATCAATAAATTAATTAAATAAAATACCTACAATTACCTACAATAAAACCTAACACTACACTATCAATAAATAAATTAAATACAATTACTACAAATAAATACAATTACATAAACTAACTAAAGTACAAAAAATAAAAAACAACTAAGTTACAAAAAATAAAAAAATATTTACAAACATAAGAAAAATATTACAACAATTTTAAACTAATTACACCTACTCTAAGCCCCCTAATAAAATAACAAAGACCCCCAAAATAAAAAAATGCCCTACCCTATTCTAAATTAATAAATTTAAAAGCTCTTTTACCTTACCAGCCCTGAACAGGGCCCTTTGCGGGGCATGCCCCAAGAAAATCAGCTCTTTTGCCTGTAAAAAAAAACATACAATACCCCCCCCCAACATTACAACCCACCACCCACATACCCCTAATCTAACCCAAACCCCCCTTAAATAAACCTAACACTAAGCCCCTGAAGATCTTCCTACCTTGTCTTCACCATCCAGGTTCACCGATCCGTCCTGGCATCCAGTGCTGAAGAGGTCCAGAAGAGGCTCCAAAGTCTTCCTCCTATCCGGCAAGAAGAGGACATCCGGACCGGCAAACATCTTCATCCAAGCGGCATCTTCGATCTTCTTCCATCCGGTGCGGAGCGGGTCCATGTTGAAGCAGCCGACGTGGATCCATCCTCTTCTTCCGGCGTCTCCCGACGAATGACGGTTCCTTTAAGGGACGTCATCCAAGATGGCGTCCCTCGAATTCCGATTGGCTGATAGGATTCTATCAGCCAATCGGAATTAAGGTAGGAAAATTCGGATTGGCTGATTCCATCAGCCAATCAGATTGAGCTCGCATTCTATTGGCTGTTCCGATCAGCCAATAGAATGCGAGCTCAATCTGATTGGCTGATTGGATCAGCCAATCGGATTGAACTTGAATCTGATTGGCTGATTCCATCAGCCAATCAGATTTTTCCTACCTTAATTCCGATTGGCTGATAGAATCCTATCAGCCAATCGGAATTGAGGGGACGCCATCTTGGATGACGTCCCTTAAAGGAGCCTTCATTCGTCGTAGTCCGTCGGTGAAGAAGGAGGTTCCGCATCGGCGGAAGGAAGATTCAAGACCCGGCTTGGAAGATGACTTCGCCCGGATAGAAGACTTTTCTTCAGCGCCGCCTGGATGATGACTTCATCGGATGGAAGATTTCTTCAGCGCCGCTTGGAGGATTAACTTCTTCCGCTCCGGATGTCCACTTCGGTTCCATCGGTGGCTCGGCTGAGTGAAGACGACTAAAGGTAGGATGATCTTCAGGGGATTAGTGTTAGGTTTTTGTAAGGGGGGTTTGGGTTAGATTAGGGGTATGTGGGTGGTGGGTTTTAATGTTGGGGGGATTGTATTTTTCTTTTACAGGCAAAAGAGCTGTTTTCTTTGGGGCATGCCCCCACAAATGGCCCTTTTAAGGGCTGGTAAGGTAAAAGAGCTTTGAACTTTATTTATTTAGAATAGGGTAGGTCATTTTTTTATTTTGGGGGGTTTGTTATTTTATTAGGGGGCTTAGATTAGGTGTAAGTAGCTTAAAATTGTTGTAATATTTTTAACATGTTGGTAACTTATTTTTTTATTTTTTGTACTTTAGTTAGTTTATGTAATTGTATTTAATTGTAGTTATTTGTAGGTAGTTTATTTAATTAATTTAATGATAGTGTAGTGTTAGGTTTAATTGTAACTTAGGTTAGGATTTATTTTACAGGTAATTTTGTATTTCTTTTAGCTAGGTAGTTATTAAATAGTTAATAACTATTTAATAACTATTCTAACTAGCTAAAATAAATACAAAGTTACCTGTAAAATAAATATAAATCCTAAGATAGCTAGAATATAATTATTAATTATATTGTAGCTATCTTAGTGTTTATTTTACAGGTAAGTATTTATTTTTAAATAGGAATAATTTATTAAAGTATAGTGTAGTGTTAGGTGTAATTGTAACTTAGGTTAGGATTTATTTTACAGGTAAATTTCAGTTTATTTTAGCTAGGTAAGCTATTAAATAGTTAATAACTATTTAATAGCTATTGTACCTAGTTAAAATAAATTGAAAGGTACCTGTAAAATAAAAATAAATCCTAAGATAGCTAGAATATAATTATTATTTATATTGTAGCTATATTAGGGTTTATTTTATAGGTAAGTATTTATTTTTAAATAGGATTAACTTAGTTAATAAGAGAAATATTATTTAGATTTATTAAATTAATGTTTAAGTTAGGGGGGGCGTTAGGGTTAGGGTTAGACTTAGGTTTAGGGGTTAATCATTTTATTACAGTGGTGGCGGCGTAGTGGGGGGCAGGATAGGGGTTAATAAATTTATTATAGGGGGCGACGGTGTAGGGGAGGCAGATTAGGGGTTAATAAATTTATTATAGGTGGCGACGGTGTAGGGGGGGCAGGATAGGGGTTAATACATTTAATATAGGTTGCGGCGGGTTCAGGGAGCGGCGGTTTAGGGGTTAATACATTTATAAGAGTTGTGGCGGGGTCTGGGAGCGGCGGTTTAGGGGTTAATACATTTATAAGAGTTGCGGCGGGGTCTAGGAGCGGCGGTTTAGGGGTTAGTAACTTTATTGAGTTGCGGGAGGCTCCGGGGGCGCCGGTATAGGGATAGAACAGTGTAGTTAGTGTGAGTGCTTAGTGACAGGCTAGCAATAAAGCTGGGAAAAAGCCGAAGAGCAGCGAGATCGGATGAGTGATAACTGTCACAGTCCGCTGCTCATCGCCCCGCAGCTTTTTGACAGCTTTATTTGATAACTTAGGCGTATTTTTTCAGGTCCGCGGCGGCGAAGGTAGGCGAGCTTAGGCGGGCGTATTGGGCCGGCGAAGCCAGAAAAGTAGACGGCTTGATAACTACCCCCCACTATGTGAGCAGCTTAATTTAAAAGAGCTTAATGTACCAAAATTCACCTAAACATCGATCAATTGCCTTGAAACCTGTCACAAACTCAGTTTGCCACTTTCCAAACCTATCCTAGAAGTTTCATGGTATTTGGTTTCCCACAAGGCAAATGAGTGACATTAAGCTTGTTTTTTGGGGAGCTTAATGTGGCTTAACGTACAAAATTGAACTTAGATCTTAACCAATTTCCCCCAAACTTCTCACAATATATTATTCTATCTATTCAAACATATTCTGAAAATTTCAGGAAATTTGATAAAACATACCAAAAGTTATTCACATTTAACAATTGTTTTACAATCCTAAAACATTTAATGTGAGCAGCTTAATGTAAAAAGAGCTTAATGTACCAAAATTCACCAAAACTTCAATCAATTGCCTTGAAACTTGGCACAAACTCAGTTTGTCATTTTCTAAACCTATCCTAGAAGTTTCATGGATTTTGGTGTCCCACAAGGCAAATGAGTGACATTAAGCTTGTTTTTTGGGGAGCTTAATGTGGCTTAATGAGTAAAAAAGTGGCCAAATTTTAATCAATTGCTGCATAATTTTGCACGACCCAAGATTTCCACTACCCAAGCCTATCCTAGACGTTTCATGGATTTTAGTGTCCCACAAGGCAAATGAGTGACATTAAGATTGTTTTTTGGGGAGCTTAGTGTGGCTTAACGTACAAAATTGAACTCAGATCTTAACCAATTTCCCCCAAACTTCTCACAATATATTAATCTATCTATTCAAACATATTCTGAAAATTTCAGAACATTTGATAAAACATACAAAAGTTATTCACATTTAATATTTTTTTTACAATCCTAAAACATTTAATGTGAGCAGCTTAATGTAAAAAGAGCTTAATGTACCAAAATACACCTAAACATCGATCAATTGCCTTGAAACTTGGCACAAACTCAGTTTGTCATTTTCCAAACCTATCCTAGAAGTTTCATGGTATTTGGTTTCCCACAAGTCAAATGAGTGACATTAAGCTTCTTTTTTGGGGAGCTTAATGTGGCTTAATGTACAAAATTGTGCTTAGATGTTAACCAATTTCCCCCAAACTTCCCATAATACATTAATCTATCTGTTTAAACACATTCTGAAAATGTAAGGACATTTGATAAAACATACAAAACGTTATTCACATTTAAATATGTTTTTAACAATCCTAAAACATTTCGGGGCCCATTTATTAAGCTCTGTATGGAGCTTGAGGGCCTTTGTTTCTGTCGAGCCTTTAGGCTTGCCAGAAACACCAGTTATGAAGCAGCGGTCTAAAGAACCCTGCTCCATAACCTGTCCACCTGCTCTGAGGAAGCGGACAGACATCGCCGCATTTCAACCCAATCGAATACGATCAGGTTGATTGACAGCCACCTGCTAGCGGCCTAGCTGCTGGTGCAATGCTGAATGTGGAGAGCGTATTGCTCTCCGCATTCAGCGATGTCTGTCGGACATGATCCGCTGATCGGATCATGTCAGACAGACACATAATAAATAGGCCCCTTCATGTGAATGGCTCAATGCAAAAAAGAGCTTAATGTACCAAAATTTGCCTAAACATCAATCAATTGCCTTGAAACTTGGCACAAACTCAGTTTTTCACTTTCAAAACCTATCCAAGAAGTTTCATGGTATTTGGTTTCCCACAAGGCAAATAAGTGACATTAAGTTTGTTTTTTTGGGAGCTTAATGTGGCTTAACGTACAAAATTGAACTTAGATGTTAACCAATTTCCCCCAAACTGCTCACAATACATTAATCTATCTATTCAAACATATTCTGAAAAATTTAGGACATGTGATAAAACATACCAAAAGTTATTTACATTAAACAATTTTTTTACAATCCTAAAACATTTAGGGGCCAATTTATCAAAGCTTCAACTGATAATACTATGGAATCCGCTAGAATCTCACATCATATCTGATGCAAATGGAATCCGCCGTAATTATTGTCAAGATCGTCAAATGTTGAAATGCGTGACATAATATACCCTCCCGCGATCTCAATCTGATGCAGATTGATGCTTGCATCATCCCAGATGTTTTGAATACACATTCGACTCTATATGACCCTTTTTCCAATTTACCGAACATTTAACAGGTACACTTGCGTCTATTCCAGCGCAGCATACCGATCTTTCAAACCGCTACCCTTGAGGCCGCGGATGCCATAGAAATCAATTGGAGTCTGAAAACACAGGAAGGTTATGTTCGATTTCTGCAAGACGATAAAGCATATTAGATAATAAAAGTAAATTATAAACTTAATTATATATTTATATGTTACATCTTTGTCTATTATTACAAAGCAAGAGGACAATATTATTGCTCCAAACTTGGTGCACTAGTAGATATAGAGATAAAAATTAAATAAATCCATAACATAATATAGCTAACTTCCTTTTTTAATTTTTTTTGGATAAATCTATATACACCATGTTTAAGGCATGTAATACAAGTCCCACTCACCACTTCGCACCAAATTTGATGCAACACTTTTCGCACCAAATATGACGCAATACTCCTAGACAACCCACACATTGTTTTCCACCACTTTTTATAGGGATATGCATAATCACATAATTTATGACATCAGCTAATCAAATTTAAATATACATTGTATAGTATCACTAACGAATAAAATTGCTCGATACTTGTGTCATTGATCACCCATCAGAACTTGTAAGTGCTATCTGTTACATTGTGTATTATACTTTGAAAGTATGTATATGTGTAATTAGTGTTAAAGATAAACATTGATGCTGACATTAGGACACACAATGTAATATTTAAGACAATGATTTTAAAATTTGAATGATGTTTGATTCAATATAATCTTAAACTGATAGCTCAAAGGGATAGCCCACCTAACATTAAACTGTCATGATTCATATATAGCAGAAATTAAAATCACCTCTTTACTGTCATGCTATTTTTAGTGTATTTCTTCCTTCTCTTGAATTTCATTTTCATTAAGAAATGTCATTTTATATGCCAGACGATTTTATAACACCTGTGTAGGGGTGGTTTTAAAAACTAGATTGCAATCCACAGGGGTTACACAGGTACAGAGAGAAAACTGTCCCAGCTCTTAAAATATCCATTGACTGTAAATAAATACATATATACCCTGATGACATGTTATATTCACAATTATTCCTGCTCAGAATAATAATACATTTACACTATATACATATATTGGTATAAATAAACACAGAGACATGAAAGACAACATTGTTTAGAACAAAAAAAGGAATTTAGGGACATGTAAATATGATTGCAAAAGATTTCTGACATAACACACACACTCACACACACACATATATATATATATATATATATATATATATATATATATATATATATATATATATATATATATATATATATATATATGCAAATTATGACACTTAGGGAAGTCTCCTTATGTGTGATGCGGGAATCCAGACATGGACCCATTGCTCAGTGTGCCTAGAGGGATATGTCTGCACCTCACTGACGAGGCCCACAATAGGCCGAAACGTACGTCTGGGGTTTTGCTGTATCTCTTGTTCAGAGAGGGATTGCCTGGTATTTCGGGGATGGGCTGTACTGTGAAGTCAGGATCAGACTGATATGCTTCAGGAAAGTTCTTCTCTGTGAAAGGCACATGTTGGGCAAAAAGAGGCTGCTTCTTGGGTGGTAACTAGCCATAGAACAAGCTATAATGCTATTGTTCGTTCTCAGGTTGAGCGCTTCTCTCAGGAAAAACCTGAATAACTGCAACATTGATGACTGTTAATTAACAACAGTCTGATGCTCATCGCACCATACTTGACGCACGTGTTTTTGACGTGTTTTTTTTATAAATAAGAGCATTGTATGTGGATCCGTGGCAGCGATGTCTGGCGAGCATATTGATGCCTGCGAACGCACCGAGATTGAAGCTTTGATAAATAAGCCCCCATATGTTTTACGATTGTAAAAAAACTGTTAAATGTAAATAACTTTTGGTATGTTTTATCAAATATCCAGAAAATTTTAGAATATGTTTGAATCCATAGATTAATGTATTGTGGGACGTTTGGGGGAAATTGGTTAACATCTAAGTTAAATTTTGTACGTTAAGCCACATTAAGCTCCCCAAAAAGTAAGCTTAATGTCACTCATTTGCCTTGTGGGACACCAAAATCCATGAAACTTCTAGGATACGTTTGGGAAGTGAAAAAATGAGTTTGTGCCAAGTTTCAAGGCAATTGATCGATGTTTAGGTGAATTTTGATACATTAAGCTCTTTTTGCATTAAGCTGCTCACATTAAATGTTTTAGGATTGTAAAAAAATAGTTAAATGTGAATAACTTTTGGAATGTTTTATCAAATGTTCTGACATTTTCAGAATATGTTTGAATCGATAGATTAATGTATTGTGGTAAGTTTGGTGGAAATTAGTTAACATCTAAGTTCAATTTTGTACGTTAAGCCACATTAAGCTCCCCAAAAAACAAGCTTAATGTCACTCATTTGCCTTGTGGGACACCAAAATCCATGAAACTTCTAGGATAGGTTTGGAAAATGACAAACTGAGTTTGTGCCAAGTTTCAAGGCAATTGATCGATGTTTAGGTGAATTTTGGTACATTAAGCTCTTTTTACATTAAGCTGCTCACATTAAATGTTTTAGGATTGTAAAGAAAATGTTAAATGCGAATAACTTTTGGTATGTTTTATCAAATTTCCTGAAATTTTCAGAATATGTTTGAATAGATAGATTAATATATTGTGAGAAGTTTGGGGGAAATTGGTTAAGATCTAAGTTCAATTTTGTACGTTAAGCCACATTAAGCTCCCCAAAAAACAAGCTTAATGTCACTCATTTGCCTTGTGGGAAACCAAATACCATGAAACTTCTAGGATAGGTTTGGAAAGTGACAAACTGAGTTTGTGCCAATTTTGGTACATTAAGCTCTTTTTACATTAAGCTGCTCACATTAAATGTTTTAGGATTGTAAAAAAATAGTTAAATGTGAATAACTTTTGGAATGTTTTATCAAATGTTCTGAAATTTTCAGAATATGTTTGAATCCATAGATTAATGTATTGTGGTAAGTTTGGTGGAAATTGGTTAACATCTAAGTTCAATTTTGTACGTTAAGCCACATTAAGCTCACCAAAAAACAAGCATAATGTCACTCATTTGCCTTGTGGAATTCCAAAATCCATGAAACTTCTAGGATAGGCTTGGATAGTGGAAATCTTGGGTTGTGCAATATTATGCAGCAATTGATTAACATTTGGCCACTTTTTTACTCATTAAGCTACATTAAGCCATTTTCACATTAAATGTTTTAGGATGTCCCGTTTTTTTGTCCTTGTGGTATATATATATATATATATATATATATATATATATATATATATATATATATATATATATATATATATATATATATATACACACAGACATACACTATGGACTAGATTACAAACGAACACCGATCAAAGTAAACTTTTAACATGAGCGGTTTAGTGCTCGTATTACAAGTTGAAAGTAAATTGTTTGCTTGCAAGTGAATCCTGGTGCGTGCTAACTTCAGGACTTTGGATATTGCAAAAACGTATCTCTTATGTGCTAACCCAACACCAAGTAGAACCTACAGAGCTAAACCTGAATGTATTTCTATATATATACACTTTGCAGCCTCTTTATTAGGTACAACCCTGCTGTGCACATCATGTGACACAGTTTTGGTATAAATACAGCAGAACAGCCTTTCTATTATCAGTTAGGCATACAAATCCCAGTGAGAATGAGGAAGAACAGTGATCTAAAAGACTATGAATGTGGCATGATAGTAGGAGCAAGATGTGCTGCACAAAGCGTATCTTAAAAGGCAGTACTCCTGAACTTTTTAGGTACCACAGTTTCAAGGGTGTAACGAGATTGGTGCAATGAAAAGCATCCAGTCAGCGGCAGTCATGTGGAACAAAAAGGCTGGTTGATAAGAGAGGTACGAGGAGAATGGCTAGACTTATGCGAGCATACAGACAGGTCACATCAGAATTCAACCTTGGTGTGGAGAAAAACATATTGAAATGCACCACTAGGCACACCTTGTCATGGATGGGCTACAACAGCTTGGTCTGATGAGTCAAAGTTCCTAACATCAAAGTGCATGATGTTGATGGCAGGCTCCGAATTTGGTGAAAACAGGATAAATCCATGGACCCATCATGTCTGATGAAAAACTTGCAAGGTGGGGGTGGGGGTGTTTTGTTATTGGGAATGTTTTCCTGGAAAACGTTGGGTCCATTGATACCCTTAGATTCACGTCTGAATGCCAAAAGATATGTAAACATCGTTGCTAACCAAGTGCATACATTCACCCCAGAACAGTGGCGTATTTAGGTTTTGTGTTGCCCTAGGCACTTAAAATTCTGATGCCCCCCCAAAGGTTTTAAACCTTTTTTCAAACAATTCAACAATTCAAAACAAAATGGGCTCTTCCCTGAGAGAAGAGAGAGAAAATAAGGGGAGGGGAGAAAAGGGAGGGAAAGGAAAGAAGCAAGGGAGGGAGAGAAAGAGAGAGAGAGAGAGAGAGAGAGAGAGAGAGAGAGAGAGAGAGAGAGAGAGAGAGAGAGAGAAGAGAAAAGTGGGGAGGGAGAGGAGAAAAGGGGGAGGGAAAGAAAGGAATGAAACAAGAATTTGAGAGAAAAAAGGGAGGGAAAGAAAGAAAGAAAGAAAGTAAGAAGGAAAGAAAGAAAGAAAGAAAGAAAGAAAGAAAGAAAGAAAGAAAGAAAGAAAGAAAGAAAGAAAGAAAGAAAGAAGGGAGGGAGTGAGTTGAGGGAGAAAGGGAAATAAGGAAGAGAGGAAGGGAGGGAAAGAAGAATACACTTTGAAACAATCACTGCCCTTTACATGCAACAATATACAGTAATTACCATCATTCAAGTAATGAAACTTTTTAAGAGTCCGTTTACTATTTACTCCATGGGTTCATGAATGCAAAGAAAGCTAGCTATTAGTAGCTAACATACATTAATGCTGAGAGTTTATGATTAGACATTACAAGCTGCACAGAGGCATCCAGTCTGTTAGTTACTAAGACCTGCAATAAGCACTGCGCTCGCAGACCCACCACAGCTGACAAGGGGAGGCAGCATATCGGCACAAGGTCTTCTCCTCCAGCCTCACCTTGTAAGCATATCCCCGGGCAAGTTTCTCACCAAGAACGCTTCCACTGCAAAAATGAAGGAGGCTCTAAATGAAGCAAATGGTTTAAAGGAGCATTGCATGTGAAGAGTGAACTTAAAAGCCTGCACTTTATTGCTCACTGTACTGTGTGCAGGACCGCCACTAGAAATTTTGGGGCCCCTGACTGATTGATCAGCCCCCCCCCCCTTTTGATATGGGCAATTTTTGACCAAGTGAATCAAACGTATATGCACTTTATACATAAGTGTAGTCAAACTTGGAAATGTTGTAAAGGTAGTAACACACAAACACAGAAAAACACAGACACACTCATACACTGAAACACACACTCACACATAAGGATTCACATATAGACACTCTAGCAGACACGCAAAGAAACACACAAACACACTCAGCCACAGACCCCCAAACAGAAACTCAGCACTTGTTTACATTGACCTGACAAGTAATAAGATAGACTACAGTTTTGTCAAAAAAGGAGATTTACAAAACAAAATATAGAGTTCTGATTATCTTTTTGTCAAGGAAGATGCCAACTAAATGATGACAACAGTATGCAGTGGCTGAAAGTAAGGGCCCTGAACTGCCTAAACAATAATTTAAAGGTTAAATGGTGGATTGGTGACTTCCGGAAAGGTCTCAATAGTCTCAACGTCTGCAGAAAGATGTGAATAATCAGTAGTAAGGTCAAAATGTCCTAAAAAGGAACAGACAATGGACACACACAAACGTGCATATACACCCAAGGAAACACCAACAAAGACAGCCTCAGAAAACACACAAAGACATACACACACAGAAAGACAATCACATAAAACACACAAAGACATACATACACACACACCCTCACTAATTCATCCACAGAAAACACACAAAGACATACACACAATCTCACAGAGACACCCACAGAAAATGCACAGACATACGCACACACCCTCACAGAGACATCCACAGAAAACACAGACCTACATACATACACACACACACACCCTCACAGAGACATCCACAGAAAACACACAAAGACATACACACAATCTCACAGAGACACCCACAGAAAATGCACAGACATACGCACACACCCTCACAGAGACATCCACAGAAAACACAGACCTACATACATACACACACACACACCCTCACAGAGACATCCACAGAAAACACACAAAGACATACACACCAACCCTCACAGAGGCATCCAGAAAAAATACACAAATACATACATACACACACCCTCACAGAGACACACATAGAAAAAGCACAAAGACATATGCACACACCCTCACAGACATCCACAGAAAATGCACAAAGACGTACACACCCACCCTCACAGAGAGACCGACAGGAAAAAAATACGCACACACTCATAGAGACACAAACAAAAGCACAAAGACATACACACAGACACCCACAGAAACACTCACGGGAGGTAAAATTTCTAAACATTCCATCCCCTAAATCAATAGTGTGTGACATGCATGATAAAAAAAAATGCAGAAATTAAGATATCACTTTTTAAAGAATCATATTTGTAAATGTGCAAACAAAAATAATTCTGTGAATTTAAGATTGTACATTAATGATCTGGGTAGATGGCTAGATGAAGAAAAGTACTTTTGAAAGGTTGACATATGTTTGATTGTTTTTTCCCCATTTTCCCAAACCAAGAGCACCACTTCAAATATGGTGTACAAATGTTCCCATCTGTCAGCTGTAATTATGGATCTTGAAAATGCTGTACTCTATATGGTCTTGGTGGAACCATAAGCTGTGGTACTCAGTCTCATACCATTAGATCTGGTTAAATACAGGATTTAGGCTTGTTTGTATGTATTTCAAAAATTAGTCAGCTTTAGTGTAAACTGAACAGTGTTAAGTTAACCTGTCTCATTTCAAACACTGAGCAATCTTAGTCTGAGAGTATAACATTTTATAATGTTAATATCATTTATGATGTAAAAATCTTAGATAAAATGCATCCTTGCATCTGGAAAGTCCTTGCATAAAGGGGCAGTAAACTGGAATGTAATTAAAATATATATATATAAAAAAACCTCATATCTGCCAAAAGGGCACCTACCATTTGTGTATTGAGGAGGAAACATTACTGCATGGCTTTAAATATAGAATTTCTACAGCATTGTCAAAAAATCATAAATACACTACACTGCTGCATATTGCTAAAAAAATGTGTTTTTATGGACTGGCCCCACCATACAACTACTACCCACACTGAAGTTACAATCCGAAGTTGCACAAAGAAATAAAAAACATTTACTAATTAAGTCCTACCTCCTCTGCAAATGAAAGTGATCTGCCGTGTGACTCAGGCACACACTGTACAAACTTAAGGGCCAAGTCTGTCTCACACTGTGCATAGTGGTTTAGTGCAAACTCAGAAATCCTCTCAAATGCTATTGCTTTACTCCTTGTAATAACATTTCCCACGCTCAATAGCTGTTGTAGTACCCTCTGGTAGCTGCCAGAGGGTACTACCTCCCTGTCACCCCCTGAGGGTGGCCCTGACTGTGTGCTAGATTTTAGAGAGAGGATAGGGCAGATGCCCCTCCCAAACCTGCTGCCCTAGTCACCAGCCTTGTTGGCCTAGGCCATAATATGCCCCTGCCCCAGAAATAACCTATATCTCTGCTGCATGGAGTTTTGTCTTGGTCATTAGTAAAACCAATGGACAGTGAGATTCCAGATGATACAGGTGGTGTTGCACAATTAGATTCTGCTGACAATGCCAGAGACAATGCACAGATGCATATTAGGGCCTAACCCAACCCTGATACAACAGCATTAATGCTTATCCCTTGTCTCAGAAGCTGGAGTTATCAATATTTTCTCTCCTCCTACTATACTCAGTACCAGAAGCAATACTGCTCAGCCAGAGCAGATTACTGACTGACAAGAGGAGGAAGTGATTTATTTTAAGATATAATTGTGGCTGTAGAAGGGTTAATGCAGCATTACAGCCATTGGCAATAATAAATTATGCAATATAAATTGCAGTTATTTAAATTTAAAAATGATTTTGCCTTTACAGAAATATCTTTATATTAACTAAAGAATAAAATTAAAGTTAAGTAGCAACACACTGTTTTTTTTAGATGAGAACCTTCTAAATAACTGACATTTGTATAAAATATTGCAAAAGGTACTTTATAAATTATTTTGTTCAGCACCTGCTGGTTTAAACATGTATTCCGAAAACACATAATGTAAAGCTGACAAAAAATTCTAAATGCTTTACAGTTATATTGAATATGAGAAAAGCCAGATGAAGGTTTATTCTTTTGCACAACAATGGCTGATTTCTGTATTTGTGAAAGTTTAAATCTGATTTCTAATATACAGCAGAGATAGTTTCTATGAATTTTAGAAAAGGACCTAACAATAGCCTTTAATACCAATCATTAGAAAAATCTACCAAAAAGTATTGTATGGATGCATTGGTGTTTTTAGATCATTTAGAAGCTTCTCTAAGGCATATGTGAAACCAACTTATCAATTAAAAAATTCACCTAAGCTTGTTAACAGAATTCCATTGTTTTTGCTTTCATGTTTTTGCAATTGATGTAATTTATAAATTTCAATTTCTCCCCAAATCTATTCTAGATCTCCACAGTTTTTTTTTCATATGGATACATATTTTACAGTTTCTACATGCTATGGATCCTATGATGAGTTTGGATTTTTGGCATTGCCATCAAAGTGAGTGTGTACTAGTTTGTCTCTTGAATTTGAATCTTGTCTATAAGATGATTTTAGAGATCTGGGTATATGATTTTTCAGGGAGTGGTGGGAAGAGACAGTAGTTTTTAGAGATTAAATGAAGGAATATACAGATTGTGTCATCCACTGGTCCAGATATATTGATGATCTCTTCATCCTCTGGTACGGTAGTAGGTATAACTTGGATGAATTTATATACAATCCTCTTGGTTTATTTTTAACCTGCAATTCAGATAAAAATTAAATTCAGTTCTTGGAGGTTCCTGATTATTGGCCAGCAAAAAAATTAAGGTGTGCATTGCAGTTTGCAAAAACATAAGGGTTATTTTTTTTATGTGTGCAACTATATAATTTATGGAGGTGGTTCTCTAGAAATGTATGGGGGTATATCCGGAGTAGTCTCACATGCCTTTTGGTTCCTAGTACTTATTCCCTATACTTTACTAGACAATTAAATTAATATTTTCAATAGTATATAATAAACTAAAACTTTTAATTACCCCTTTCCAATCTTTATTCTTTCTTTTTTTATTTCTCTTTGCTTTCTTTATACACTTATTTCTATCTCAGGACATTTGCTGGAGGGGGTCCAACTGAGGTGGCATAAAGGGGCTTATAAATTAAAGTTGTAAAATGGTTTAAGATGGACTGATGTGACCAGATACCTTATAATAACATTACTTGAAAAAAATAACTCTCAATGATGGCAGTAAAATACTTACATTAAACTTATAATCTCTCCTACAAATATAAGCAATTGTTTTGCACCTGTAGAAAGGTCTTAAGGATACTGTGAAAAAGTGTATTAAGAATTGGGGTAAAATGATAGTCTGTAAGATAAAAGAGAATCAGCCCCTGAATCCTATATTTTTCCCCGGTTAGAAAAAAGAAAGACCATCATGAGAGGACACATTGGGGCCGAATTATGAGAGCTGATTTGAACAGCCAATAGGGTTTTAGCAGCTCTAATTCCTATTGGCTGATTAAAAATTTTCAGCCAATAGGAATGCAAGGGACGCCATCTTGGATCACATACCTTGCATTGAAGATACAGTGTACAGCGGCGACCGTATGAAGAGGATGCTCCATGCTGGATGTCTTCAGGATGGACCTGCTATGAGCCACCGGGATCAAGATAGAAGATGCTGCCTGGATGAAGACTTCTTGCTGCCTGGATGAAGATCATTCAAGCAGCACTTAAAAAACTGTAAGTGGATCTTTGGGGGTTAGTGATAGTTTTTTTAAGGGTTTTTTTTTTTTTTTAGTTTAGGGTTTGGGCATGTAAAAACTTTTCAGGGCAATGAGTAGCTTAGGTTTTTTAGATATTTTTTTTTATTTTGTAGCTTTGGGGACAGGGGGTTTGTAATGTTAGTGCGTATTTGCATTTTTATTTCACGAAAAGAGATTATATCTTTAGGGCAATGCCTTACAAAAGGCCCTTTTAAGGGCCATTGATAGTTTATTCTAGATTAGGTTTTTATTTCGGCGTGGTTTTTTTTTAATGGGTATTAGAAAAGGAATAATTTGTTTGTTATTTTGTGTAATGTATTTTTTAAGGTTTTTTTTATTTTGTAACACAACTTAGGGCAATGCCCTACAAAAGGCCCTTTTAAGGCAGGTGAGCACAATGGTATGTATATGGCACACATGAACTAGCACTGTAGAGTTTTAAAAAAAACCTGTCAAAATGCACTATGGTTAGAGAGATTAGAGATGGCCTTCAAGGGTTTAGAAATTAGCACATAAGCCTACCTAGATTTAGCTTTCAATAAAGAATACAGAGAAAACAAAGCAAATTTGATGATAAAAGTAAATTGGTAAATTATTTAAAATTGCATGTCCTATCTGAATCATGAAAGTTTAATCTTGACTAGACTGGCCCCTTGATTTGAAACTTATTTGTACTCTTCGACCTCCAATGGGATTCGGTGTGTGGGCACCAAAACTCCAATCTGGTCTCCCATACTGGGCTAGATTATGAGTGGAGTGCAAGCGATAAAGGTTTTATTGCGGATCTTTGTGCTTGTATTATAAGTTAAAAGTAACTCAAATGGTGTTTACAATAGTTGTTTGAAAGGCAAAGGAAGCACCTCATATATTAATCAGCTATCTAATACTCCTTGTCGCTTTATTGTCAAAAAATTTAATGTTAACCACCAAATTGCTTATGGGTGGTTTAGTGCAACTGCTGTCGGTGTCCATGGCCTGCCATTTGTTTTAGACACTGATCTTGTGAAGTCAGAGGATAACATTTTCTGATTCCACACTTTACCATGGAATTCTAAATCAGCTGCAGCATGCCTTGTGCTGCTGCTCTGATTCATCTTTCCAGTGTCTCCACTGCTGCTGCTAGTGTTAATGTTGGAGTACAGGTAGCAAGATCATTAGGCCTAGTACTTAGAGTGGAGGGAACACTCTCTGGGCTACCAACCTAATGTTGTGTGGCTGGCACCAGAAGAACTATTGGTAGGAGGAGAAGAATGACTATGGGTAGCAGGAGATTATTTTGCAAGAGGGTAGGTGTCAGGTATTACCCTCATTCTTTTACTGTGATACCTTTGTACTGTACCTTTAAGTCCTACAACTACTAATCTCCTCTGCCTATTTAAGCTCCTCCTTGCCTTTTCCCATTGCTTAGTATTGTAGATTCCCTACCTATCTACTGTGAGTCTACTTCTTGTGAACGCTGTTCACTATTGCCTTTTACCTTGAAGAAGTGTACTTCTAGACTTGGATTCCCGTGAACGCCGTTCACTTAATACAGATACCAGCCTTCGCCTGCTCTCCTAATCCGTCTCTAGTGTCTTACCTGTTCTTCTAATTTTCTACCAGATTCAGTGCAAGCCTCAGCGCTCTGCTTTGCAGACACCTAACTTCCTTGCCGGACCGGAACGCGGTGACGTCATCCGCCAGCTGCGCCTCTCTGCTCTGTGCTGCAGACCTCCGTTCACTGCTCGCTGTGTCTCACTTACCGCCCGAACTACTCAAGTTACCCTCCGGTAAGACTACTCATTCTTTGCCTGTTATAGTATGAGTCACTATACATGCTCCCGATACTACTTACCTAGTTAACCAACGAATCTCCTATCCGTGACTCCACGCTGACTTGTACTTTGTTTGCTCATTTACTTACGCATTATTTTTGTAGATAGTATCCTTAGTGCTGTGCACACATTTTGTTACTTCTGGCACTTGTTGATAACAGCCAATCTGTTATATTTTTTGTTACCTTATCCTCATTCTATCTCAGGCCAGTTTGTATCTAACCCTGCTGCTATTTTCGCAGTGTCTTTACTGACACATGTGGCAGCCATAGGGTGTAGATTCAAACCCTTCCTGTATATTATACCATTGCAATTGTGATTCTGGTTTAACAAAGTTGCCCCCATATTAATTATATGTTATTCCTTTTTTTCACTCCTGCAACAAACCTAACTTATATCTATTAACCCAGCAGTTGTGGTCCACATTGCTAAACCTGTTCATATTTTCTAGATTCCATTTTGTTGTGCCTGACAGTAGGTTATATTTGGTGAGTCATTTGAGCTCTTATTTATCTCTTCTTGCTCAAACTCTAGTTCCTCCTCTTGTAGGGCAGATACAAAATACTTGCTTATTTGTGCAGAGGTGGGAGTTGGACTGACCTCTACAAATAATTTGGAATAGGGCATCAACTTTAGGCTAACATTCTAATCCTATCAAGGAAATACCAATGGCACTGCTCAGAGTTAAATAACGTTCCCATTTATGTTACTTCATAGTAATTATTTCATAGGAGATGGTGCTTGTACTGATCATTAATTCAAAACAAATCAATAGAGAACTGCAGAAAGAGTACAAATATAGCACTCATGAATGTTAAATAAAAATATCTAATCAAAGCAAATTATGAAAAACTATAAAACTTAACCTTTACTAAGTTAGTTAAAAAAGAAAGGGTATACACATCACATTAAAATTTAGCATATGCCTACTCAGGCTGGGCAAGGTAAGTAAATTGGAAGAAATGAGATCAAGAGACCCCTAGGGTCCAAATAATGCCCAAATACTAGGCGACTCTGAGGGGTTGGGCTGTATGCTAATTGGATATTGGGAAAAACTTGGATATATGGGTTACACTAAAGGTGGTACCGGGGATCAAAAATACAATATCAGAGAGTTGATACTGTAGGGTGAAGAGTTAATCATCTGGAATATCAGAGACCTAGACCTGATAGTTTACCCATGTAGAATGGTCACTATTAATGTTGTTCACCGGAATCTATATCAGTAAATTTAATCAGTGATGGAAAGTATAACCGGGTAAAGGTTTGTGTTAAAGAGCCATATACATATATTTACTTCTAAGTATGTGGTTAGAAGATATTAGAATAATTATCTCTTCAGAAATGTCAGAGACCTATACTTTTAAATTTACCAAGTAATGCCTTTAGATGTTAGTCTGAAAATACTAGAGACCTACACCTTATAATTTACCAAGTAATACCTTTTAATTATTTCTCTGAAAATACCAGAGACCTATACCTTGGATTCACTGATTGGTACTTTATAAATTACTGACAGATGGATCATATATATATATGTGTGTGTGAGTAATTGCGTCTCTGGAGATACCAGAGACCTCTATCTTTCAATTTGCCAAATGATACTTGTGGTTGTTTCTCTGAAAATACCAGAGACCTATACCTTAAATTTACTGATAAGTACCATGTGATTTGCTGATTGGTAGAACATATATATATATATATATATATATATATATATATATATATATATATATATATATATATGGGTAATAATCTATCTGGGAATACCTATACCAAGTGACAGTTAATAGTGGTTTCTGTGAAAATAGAACATAGTGGTAGAACATATGTATATATGGATAATTATCTATCTGGGGATACCTATACCATTTGATTTACCAAGTGATGGTTAATAGTGGTTTCTCTAAAAATACCAGAGACCTATACCTGTGAGTTTGCCATTGATACCTTTTATCTTTTTGGCTAATAGAATATAAATATATATATATATAAACATATATATATATAAAAGTAAGTTATTGTATTGGGAGATACCAGAGACCTATACCTTTGTGTTTGCCGTTGATATTGTTTACCGGCTAGGAAATTAAATATATATATAATATAATCTATCTGAGAAAGCAGGGACCTATACCTTTTAATTTACCAAGTTAGGATTAATAGTGGTTTCTCTGAAAATACCAGAGACCTATACCTTTAAGTTTGCCGTTGATACCTATTGTTTAACCGACTGATAAAGCATGGATATATATTTATATAAAAGTGAGTTGTCATTTCTCTGGAGATACCAGAGACCTATATGTTTTAGTTTACCGTTAATACCTTTAAGTTTACCAGCTAATAGATTATATATATATATATATATATATATATATATATATATATATATATATATATATATATATATATAAATACTTTTTTCTCTGGAAATACCATATATCATTTACCAAGTGATGCCTTTAAGTCCACTACGTAATAAGGCATATATGTAAAAATATCTATATGAGAAATCAAGGCTCATGTAAAGGAACCATAAGGCCAAATTAGCGTACCAGACTATAGTGAGGGATATCCCTCAAAATAGAATATATTTGATTACCTTTTAATACCTGTTTGTTGCCTATAATATATAATTAGGCATAGCAGTTAAAAGAAAAGGGAAAGGGGGGGTGCCACTGATGCGTTTCACCGTGGTGGCTGTATCAAAGGGCAATTTCACTCACTTCTCGTGGGGTCTAAATACCCTTAGCTTTATCAGGATTGGCTGAATTATCCACCTGACATGTTGTTGATGAGGTGATTGGGTAGGGTGCATGTCAATCATCGTAGCACATTAGAATTGGATGGATTAACATAATTGTTTGACATTGTATTAATGAAAATAAAAATGTTTACCTTAACCACCAATGGGTACGTATGTGTAAAATAGTTACATGAATTGTGTATAATGTGATAGTTTTATATCAACAAACACACGGTACAGTGTTTATCTGAGATTTATTCTCATTGGTAAAAATGAGAATAAATGATAATCAGAATGAGTGTCTTGAAACCTCATTGGTCAAGATTGCTGTTCGTCATCATGGATTCCAATGGGAGCCATTACTAGGCTCAGAGATGACCAATAGAGATTTACCAGGAGTGGCTAGGTTATTCTGCTAGTTCACAGAATATCATTCCATTTATACATTAATGTATATTTTTATTATCTGCAATATATATGTAGTTAAATACATCTTTGGAATCGTGATGTATGAAATACTTTCCCGTTGATTGTGATATATTAGCCTCATCTTTGCTGTGGTTGATAAGTGAACATCATAAAGTATAATAGATATAAATGTTATAATACTGTAAGCTGTCAGATACAACGATCTCAGCTGAACAGTTGGTCTAAAACTGTCAGGTTCAGGGATGTTCCTTTAAGACCTATTCACATTTCCATATATAAGGCTCCTCCTATTCCTGCTCGTTGCTTAGTATTTTGCCTTCATAGGTTTATCAGCCTCACAAGGAGCAACTCGTCTTAGCCTGATTCCTAAGGAAACTCTAATCATAATCTCTCACAGTTTTCCGGATCTCTATACAACCTTTTGGAATCAACTCTCTACTATTGTGGGTATTATCTGCTTCTAATAACCTCTCCTTATCGTACTTATCACACTTCATCCGATACTAGACTCCACACCTCCAGGAGCAACTACCCACAGCGGATGACATCACGCAGCTCACGCTGCCATCGGAACTCACTGAGAGACGCAGCTCTCACTGAACTCAGCTCTCTGCAGCGGCCCAGAAACACGATAAAGTGAAGTATTTTCATTTCTCTTCACGGCTAAACTACCGAGTGCTCTGACTGTTTGTAAATACAATTTACTCCTAACAAAGTAGTTGATACATGAACACTACGTTAAACGACTCAGGTATATGTGATTTGGACACGCTTGTTTCACTCTAATCAATCACGCTGCCTATGTGATTTAAAGGAAACATATGCAAATCTCAGACAAACCCCTAAGGAAGTATCAGCTGTTAGTAAAAGACTTTCTGCTGTAATCAATCCTTACATACACCGGGTAAAGGTTTGTGTTAAAGAGTCATATACATATATTTACTTCTAAGTATGTGGTTGTAAGATATTAGAATAATTATCTCTTCAGAAATGTCAGAGACCTATACTTTTAAATTTACCAAGTAATGCCTTTGGATGTTAGTCTGAAAATACTAGAGACCTACACCTTATAATTTACCAAGTAATACCTTTTAATTATTTCTCTGAAAATACCAGAGACCTATACCTTGGATTCACTGATTGGTACTTTATAAATTACTGACAGATGGATCATATATATATATATATATATATATATATATATATATATATATATATATATATATATATATATATATATATATAAAAGTAAGTTATTGTATTGGGAGATACCAGAGACCTATACCTTTGTGTTTGCCGTTGATATTGTTTACCGGCTAGGAAATTAAATATATATATAATATAATCTATCTGAGAAAGCAGGGACCTATACCTTTTAATTTACCAAGTTAGGATTAATAGTGGTTTCTCTGAAAATACCAGAGACCTATACCTTTAAGTTTGCCGTTGATACCTATTGTTTAACCGACTGATAGAGCATGGATATATATTTATATAAAAGTGAGTTGTCATTTCTCTGGAGATACCAGAGACCTATATCTTTTAGTTTACCGTTAATACCTTTAAGTTTACCAGCTAATAGATTATATATATATATATATATATATATATATATATATATATATATATATATATATAAGTAAATACTTTTTTCTCTGGAAATACCATATATCATTTACCAAGTGATGCCTTTGAGTCCACTACGTAATAAGGCATATATGTAAAAATATCTATATGAGAAATCAAGGCTCATGTAAAGGAGCCATAAGGCCAAATTAGCATACCAGACTATAGTGAGGGATATCCCTGAAAACAGAATATATTTGATTACCTTTTAATACCTGTTAGTTACCTATGATATATAATTAGGCATAGCAGTTAAAAGAAAAGGGAAAGGGGGGGTGCCACTGATGCGTTTCACCGTGGTGGCTGTATCAAAGGGCAATTTCACTCACTTCTCGTGGGGTCTAAATACCCTTAGCTTTATCAGGATTGGCTGAATTATCCACCTGACATGTTGTTGATGAGGTGATTGGGTAGGATGCATGTCAATCATCGTAGCACATTAGAATTGGATGGATTAACGTAATTGTTTGACATTGTATTAATGAAAATAAAAATGTTTACCTTAACCACCAATGGGTACGTATGTGTAAAATAGTTACATGCATTGTGTACAATGTGATGGTTTTATATCAACAAACACACGGTACAGTGTTTATCTGAGATTTATTCTCATTGGTAAAAATGCTTGTCATTCATTGGAATCAATGGACCATACGACTGTCAATCATCATGATTTCTCTGTGATTGGCAGAAATAATCTTACCATCCCAGGGTATTTTGTAAATGGAATGTCTAGCAGGAATGGAATAAGCTAGATCCAATATTTGTTAATAGAGTGTTTGCTTGTGCCACTCTTGTGAGTCAATATTAAGTACATATCTAAAGATAATCAGAACGAGTGTCTTGAAACCTCATAGGTCAAGATTGCTGTTCGTCATCATGGATTCCAATGGGAGCCATTACTAGGCTCAGAGATGACCAATAGAAATTTACCAGGAGTGGCTAGGTTATTCTGCTAGTTCACAGAATATCATTCCATTTATACATTAATGTATATTTTTATTATCTGTAATATATATGTAGTTAAATACATCTTTGGAATCGTGATGTATGAAATACTTTCCCGTTGATTGTGATATATTAGCCTCATCTTTGCTGTGGTTGATAAGTGAACATCATAAAGTATAATAGATATAAATGTTATAATACTGTAAGCTGTCAGATACAACGATCTCAGCCGAACAGTTGGTCTAAAACTGTCAGGTTCAGGGATGTTCCTTTAAGACCTATTCACATTTCCATATATAAGGCTCCTCCTATTCCTGCTCGTTTTTGCCTTCATAGGTTTATCAACCTCACAAGGAGCAACTCGTCTTAGCCTGATTCCTAAGTAAACTCTAATCATAATCTCTCACACATCTCTATACAACCTTTTGGAATCAACTCTCTACTATTGTGGGTATTGTCTGCTTCTAATAACCTCTCCTTATCGTACTTATCGCACTTCATCCGATACTGGACTCCACACCTCCAGGAGCAACTACCCACAGCGGATGACATCACGCAGCTCACGCTGCCATCGGAACTCACTGAGAGACGCAGCTCTCACTGAACGCAGCTCTCACTGAACTCAGCTCTCTGCAGCGGCCCAGAAACACAATAAAGTGAAGTATTTTCATTTCTCTTCACGGCTAAACTACTGAGTGCTCTGACTGTTTGTAAATACAATTTACTCCTAACAAAGTAGTTGATACATGAACACTACGTTAAACGACTCAGGTATATGTGATTTGGACACGCTTGTTTCACTCTAATCAATCACGCTGCCTATGTGATTTAAAGGAAAAATATGCAAATCTCAGACAAACCCCTAAGGAAGTATCAGCTGTTAGTTAAAGACTTTCTGCTGTAATCAATCCTTACATTCACCATTACATTAGAAACTCTTGTACTTTTTCCTCCATTCACTGTATTCAAAACACATTCTGCATATCTCTCTGGTTTCTTTCTGTTCTCATAACCTCTTGACTGCCATCAGTCACCCTTAGATTGATGAGCAAAAACTTGGCCCTGATTTCATCTAGAGACACAGGTTTGGTGTGAGACTGAGTGGCACACATATAGGTTGCTTGTTTACAATCTGTTACAGCAACAGACTGCATAAACCTTACAAAAACGTATTTTTATCTATAGCGTATCGATTTAGATTTTTTTATATATACATATAATTGTATTTATAACTAAACCATTTTAGCGTTAAAATAAAGCTTCAACGTTAGTTATCTAGAACATTTATTAGATACATAGTTTGTGTCATTTAAATCCAAATAAACATTACAGTAATATGTGATATACGGGTTCCAACTTTGACCCTGTAATTATTATTGTATATATGATTGCTATCTTATTTAGTGCTAATTTGGCGAAGTGAGCATATAGTATGCCTAGTAGTGATAAATGAAAAAAGAATTTACATCATTTGAAGTATTAGAGAAAAGAAAACAATACAAATGGAGAAAATGAATAGCAGTGTGTAACTTAAAAATTAGTGAAAAATGTACAGTATGCTACCAATAAAGGTGCAAGAAATGTGTTATGGTATAAGCCATAACAGTGTGAACATGCGAGTGAGACATAAGAATATATCTAGTGAGGTAATGAAAGTATACCGCTAAAGTCATGCAGTCAAAGTGAGTAAAGTGTCCTGTGTTAAGAATCATTGTACAGAGTTTTATATGTATCAAAATCATATTGAACTAGCCAAATAATGCTAGCTGTGTGTCTGATTTGTGAGACTGTGTTAGGTTTTGAGTGCTAAAAAAGGCGCCAAACTAGAAGATTCTAAGAAAATTATTGATATAATTACGTGATGATAAAGCAAAATGTAACAATATATATAAGGGAAATTTGAAGAGGAACCCGATATGATGAAAATAAAAAATGGTTCAATCTGTTAATACTGATATGTGCTGTTATATATATCACCACTGATAGTCTGGTTGGAATTAGTTGGACTATTAGAATTTTTAAATATTGTTACAATGATGCTGAGATAAATATTTAATATTTATTTAGGTAGGAATCCGTAATAATTATCATTTCCATTAAATCCATTGGGATTGACAGTGTTTAAAAGATAAATCCATTTGCACTCTAATTGTAATAGTGAATGTTCTAAATCACCACCTCGAATGCCAAGTGAAATTTATGATATTTATGATATTTTTTATGAAAAATATGATAGAGCCTCTGTATTGGACCTATGTTTTTGGAAAAAAATATTTAGCTACTTGAGTAATCTTTTTCCCTTTATGTAGATCCGATTCAGCATTTTTTATATTGCTCATATGTTCACCCACTCTCCTCTTTAGTGGTTGGGTGGTCATACCAACATAGTATAAATCACAATTACATTTTAGTGCGTATATAATGCCACAAGTGTTACATGTGATATGTTGTCTTGTTTTTTGTACCTTCCCAAACCTATCTGTGATTTGGTCGGTTTGGATGGCATGAGAGCAATAAGTGCAATTTCTGTATGGATAGTTGCCAGGGTAATTTTGGATTTTTTTACGAACAACATTACTTTGGACCAATCGGTCTTTAAGGTTTCTTGATCTCCTATAACAGATAGATATCCTATCTCCAAGAGTTTTATTCAAATCTGGATCATTTTGGAGAATATTCCAAGATTTATGTATGATACTAGTAACATCCTTTGTGAATTGAAAGTAGTTATAAGTCTTGTTTGCTCATCCATTTTCTTAGATTTTAAATATAACAATTCCTTCCTAGGAGTATATAGAGCTCTATGTTTAGCACTTTTTAGACTTCTGTTACTGTATCCTCTAGCTTTAAGTCTTGTCTCTAATTCAGCAGCTCTTGCTTTAAAGATTGTTTTGGATGAACAATTCCTGCGTATCCTTAAAAATTCACCAGTCGGTAATGATCTTAGGGTACTTTTGGCATGTGCACTGTCGTGGTGTAGAATAGAATTGGTGGCTGTTTTTTTGCGAACTAGATCAGTTATTAAATTACCATTCTCATCCTTTGATATTTTAAGATGTAAGAAATTTATCTAGGCTGCAATCATATGTCAGTTGACATTAATGTTGTTCAGATTAAGTTTGGTTAGAAATAAATCTAGATCTGTTTTTTAGCATTCCCAGATAAAGAGGATGTCGTCAATGTAGCAAATCCATAATGGTATTTGCTGCATATATGTGGCATTACTGTCAGTGAAGACCATTTCTTTCTCCCACCAACAAAGAAAAAAGATTAGCATATGTGGGTGCACATGCCGTACCCATGGATGTTTCCCGAATTTGTAAATAATGCTGGTCATTGAATACAAAGAAATTATTATTCAAGATTAATTCAACTAATTCCAAAATAAAGGAGTTATGGTCTTTAGACTCAGTAGGATCTAAATCTAGAAAGTGTTGTACAGCTGTTATAACATAACAGTGCTCAATGCTAGTATACAGCGATTCAACATCAGCGGTAACTAGCCATGTTTCAGATATTAATTGGACACCATCTAATTGTTGAACTACTTCCATTGTATCTCTGACATATGAGGGCAATTCTTCTACAAAGCACCTCAGTCTCTTATCAACATACATACTAGCTTTTTCTGTTAGACAGCCATTGCCTGATACAATCAAGCCACCAGGGGGATTGGTGATATTTTTATGTATTTTCGAGATAAGGTACAATGTGGAGACTCTTGGGTGTATTACCTTCAAAAACTTGAATTCTTTATTACCGATAACGTTATCTTCTTTGGCCTTTTTCGATCATATTCTTATATTGTCTTGTATATGAAGCAGATTAATTAAATATCAATTTTTTTATAACAATTTTGATAATTTATTTGTTTATTAGCTTCGCATAAGTATTGCTCAATTGGCAAAATGACAATATTTTCACCTTTGTCCGATGCTTTTATCACCACATCATCCCAGCTTTCTATTTCTTTAAGTGCCTGTTGTTCATTGTACGAGATGTTACTGGCTGTGTTACGAATAGTAAGTGAGTTGATGTCATTACATACTATTTGATTAAAGGTTTGTATGTTTTGAAATTTGGTATATACTGAGATTTGTTTTTAATTAAATCATGCCATTTTCAATTAGATTGAATGTCATCAATTTCCTTTAAGAGCTTTTCTAGATCATTTAAGGTTTTCAATTCCTCATTAGTCCATTGAGTATTATCTGGATTATTTCTCATAGAGTGGATCTTTTTTAACATTAGTTTTCAGACAAAAAGATGAATATTTTTTGTTAGTTTAAATTTATCAAGTTTATTTATCGGGCAGAATAATAACCCCTTTGCAAGTACTGATGAATGATAATCAGATAGGATGTATTCAGATAGATTGATTATATTTAGTTGTTCAGTCTGATATGTGAGAAGGGGCTCACGGTTCGTTTCCTTTGATTGGCACCTCTGATTTCCCTCCTGTTGTGTTCTTGGGGTTTCCGATTTACTCTTGTTTTTGCCTCTCCCTCGCCTGGTGTGTCCATTTCTGATCCTGAACTGGGACCTAAAAAAACTTGAATGTGTGTGGGGGAGAGTGTGAGTGATGGGAATTGAGGTGGAAATGTTTGTGTTTTCAGAGGTTGTTACATCAGACTTTTCCCCTTCTGTATCTGATTTATCTGTCTGAATCACATTTTTGAAAGTTCTAGGGTTCCTAAAGAACCCCTTTTGCCTCCATCTATATATCTTGTGGTTAGCAAAATCAGTTTTATCTCTATTTAATTTTTGGCCCTTAGTTTTAGTAATTTCATCCTCTAATTTGTCCAATTCTATTTGATATTGTTGATACAGTTTTTGAAAGTCTTCCAAATGCTCTTTCCAGCATTGCAATTTAAAGACAATAATTTAGTTAACGAATGGGAGGAAGCATTAACAGAATCAAGCAGAGATTGATTAATACAAATCTAAATTAATTAAATTTGAACCTTTTGGAAGACTTTCAAAAACTGTATAAACAATATCAAAAAGAATTGGACAAATTAGAGGATGAAATTACTCTGACATTTCTGAAGTGATAATTATTCTAATATCTTCCAACCACATACTCAGAAGTAAATATATGTATATGGCTCCTTAACACGAACCTTTACCCGGTTACAGTTTCCATCACTGATTAAATTTAATGATATAGATTCCGGTGAACAACATTAACAGTGACTATTCTACATGGGTAAACTATCAGGTCTAGGTGTCTGATATTCCAGAGGATTAACTCTTCACCCTACAGTATCAACTCTCTGATGCTGTATTTTTGATCCCCAGTACCACCTTTCATCTAGTGTAACCCATATAGCCAAGTTTTTTTTCCGATATCCAAATAGCATACACCCCATCCCCTCAGAGTCACCTAGTATTTGCACATTATTTAGACCCTAGGGGTCTCTTGACCTCATTTGTTCCAATTTACTTACCTTTCCCAGCCTGAGTAGGCATATGCTAAATTTTAATACGATGTATATACCCTTTCTTTTTTAACTAACTTCCGGCTAGATTTAGAGTTCTGCGGCCAAAGGGGTGCGTTAGCTACGCATGCTTTTTTTTCCCTGCACCTTTTAAATACCGCTGGTATTTAGAGTTCACAGAAGGGCTGCGTTAGGCTCCAAAAAAGGGAGCGTAGAGCATATTTACCGCCACTGCAACTCTCGATACCAGCGGTGCTTACGGACGCGGCCAGCTTCAAAAACATTTTCGTGCACGATTCCCCCATAGGAAACAATGGGGCTGTTTGAGCTGAAAAAAAACCTAACACCTGCAAAAAAGCAGCGTTAAGCTCCTAACGCAGCCCCATTGTTTCCTATGGGGAAACACTTCCTAAGTCTGCACCTAACACCCTAACATGTACCCCGAGTCTAAACACCCCTAACCTTACACTTATTAACCCCTAATTTGCCGCCCCCGCATGTTGAAGACCTCCAGCGCGGATCCATCCTCTTCTTGCGACGTCCTAAGTCCGAATGAAGGTTCCTTTAAATGACGTCATCCAAGATGGCGTCCCTCGAATTCCGATTGGCTGATAGGATTCTATCAGCCAATCGGAATTAAGGTAGGAAAAATCTGATTGGCTGATGGAATCAGCCAATCAGATTCAAGTTCAATCCGATTGGCTGATCCAATCAGCCAATCAGATTGAGCTCGCATTCTATTGGCTGATCGGAACAGCCAATAGAATGCGAGCTCAATCTGATTGGCTGATTCAATCAGCCAATCAGATTTTCCCTACCTTAATTCCGATTGGCTGATAGAATCCTATCAGCCAATCGGAATTCAAGGGACGTAATCTTGGATGACGTCATTTAAAGGAACCTTCATTCGGACTTAGGACGTCACAAGAAGAGGATGGATCCGCGCCGGAGGTCTTCAACATGGAGCCGCTTGTGACCGCTTGGATAGGAGGAAGACTTTGGAGCCTCTTCTGGACTTCTTCAGCCGTCTCTTGATAGAAGACTTAAGCCGGATGATGGATCTCCAGCCCCCGCTTGGGCTTGGATGAAGATTTCGGATCCTGCAGCGATCGGTGATACCTGGCATGGTGAAGACAAGGTAGGAAGATCTTCAGGGGCTTAGTGTTAGGTTTATTTAAGGGGGGTTTGGGTTAGATTAGGGGTATGTGGGTGGTGGGTTGTAATGTTGGGGGGTATTTTATGTTTTTTTTTAACAGGCAAAAGAGCTGAATTCTTTGGGGTATGCCCCGCAAAAGGCCCTTTTAAGGGCTGGTAAGGTAAAAGAGCTTTTCTATTTTAATTTTAGAATAGGATAGGGCATTTTTTTTATTTTGGGGGGCTTTGTTATTTTATTAGGGGGCTTAGAGTAGGTGTAATTAGCTTAAAATTGTTGTAATATTTTTATTATGTTTGTAATTAATTTTTTTATTTTTTGTAACTTAGCTTTTTTATTTTATTTTTTGTACTTTAGTTAGTTTATTTAATTGTATTTATTTGTAGGTATTTTATTTAATTTATTTATTGATAGTGTAGTGTTAGGTTTAATTGTAGATAATTGTAGGTATTTTATTTAAATAATTTATTGCTAGTGTAGTGTTAGGTTTAATTGTAACTTAGGTTAGGATTTATTTTACAGGTAATTTTGTAATTATTTTAACTAGGTAGCTATTAAATAGTTCTTAACTATTTAATAGCTATTGTACCTGGTTAAAATAAATACAAAGTTGCCTGTAAAATAAATATAAACTCTAAAATAGCTACAATATAATTATAATTTATATTGTAGCTATATTAGGGTTTATTTTACAGGTAAGTATTTAGCTTTAAATAGGAATAATTTATTTAATAATAGTTAATTTATTTGGTTAGATTTAAATTATATTTAATTTAGGGGGGTGTTAGGGTTAGGGTTAGACTTAGCTTTAGGGGTTAATAAATTTATTAGAGTAGCGGTGAGGTCCGGTCGGCAGATTAGGGGTTAATACTTGAAGTTAGGTGTCGGCGATGTTAGGGAGGGCAGATTAGGGGTTAATACTATTTATTATAGGGTTATTGAGGCGGGAGTGAGGCGGATTAGGGGTTAATACATTTATTATAGTGGCGGTGAGGTACGGTCGGCAGATTAGGGGTTAATAATTGTAGGTAGGTGGAGGCGACGTTGGGGGTGGCAGATTAGGGGTTAATAAATATAATATAGGGTCGGCGGTGTTAGGGGCAGCAGATTAGGGGTACATAGAGATAACGTAGGTTGCGGCGGTGTGCGGTCGGCAGATTAGGGGTTAAAAATTTTTTTTTAGAGTGGCAGCGATGTGGGGGGGGGGGGGGCTCGGTTTAGGGGTACATAGGTAGTTTATGGGCATTAGCCCAGAAAGCTCTTAACTACTGACTTTTTTCTGCGGCTGGAGTTTTGTCGTTAGATTTCTAACGCTCACTTCAGCCAAGACTCTAAATACCGGCGTTAGAAAGATCCCATTGAAAATATAGGATACGCAATTGACGTAAGGGGATCTGCGGTATGGAAAAGTCGCGGCTGGAAAGTGAGCGTTAGACCCTTTCCTGACTGACTCTAAATACCAGCGGTAGCCCAAAACCAGCTTTAGGAGCCTCTAACGCTGGTTTTGACGGCTACCGCCAAACTCTAAATCTAGCCATACGTAAAGGTTAAGTTTCATAGTTTTCATCCTTTGCTTTGATTCAATATTTTTATTTAACATTCATGAGTGCTAAATTTGTACTCTTTCGTCAGTTCTCTACTGATTTGTTTTGAATTAACATTCTATTCCTGTAAATTTGCTCTACCGCTGCTCTTCTTAGCTGTTTCAGTAACAAGTGCCATAAGTTCCTTTTGGACATCGGCGGTACTGTGAAGCAAGAGGTGACTGCCACTGACTGCGACACAAGGGCAGTGATGAAAGGAGTGAAGGCAATGGACGCATTCTGTAATGATGTCACAGTAGCATAGCTGAGAGTACTAGCGTTGCTACATTTAGGTGGGTCAGTCACAAATAGTTTACATGAAACTTTGGCTCAAACCATGACACAAACAATTGCAACTAACGCCCAGCTGTTCCACTAGTATGCATCTGTGCTTGTGGCTGTGGCTGCATAAAAAGGATGTTTTTTTGTTGGTGGGTGATGTTTTGTATTTTAAAATGTAATTCAGTTATGAATTCTGATATAAATATAAGTAGCTTTTGGGTGTTGCTATCTGCACTGCAGTACTGCTTTAGTGCAATTCAATAATATTGTAAAAGTTTTCATTTGAAGATAAAAATAGAAATTATTTAGAAAGTTTTTAGTTTTGTCAAATTACTACAATTATTTAAAAAAAGTATAGCTTATAAAATTATAGCTTTCCTATAGCATATTTCACAAAACTTAAAAAGAAATATAATATTTGTTGTACTGCTCAAACAGTACACACTATTCAACTTTAATAATACTGTTTTATTCTAAGATAAACAGAAGTAAATGTTGTAATACCACATAATTTTTACTTACAGTACAGAACAAGTGACATAAAAAAAAAATCAGTTGTGTTATATTATTACTAAACTTTTTCAGAATAAAATAAACAGCCCCCAAAAAATGAAAGCAGAACAGTTTAATAAAACTCTGAAAGTTAAAGTACACTATTTTAGAAAAGACTTTAAAACACACTCGTTAAGGAATAATAACAGTTTAGTGGATAACTTTCTGCAGAGCCAAATAGTTGCAGCTTAGCTATCAACAAAACATGTTTTAAACCTTTTTTTTTCTAAAGCTAATTGCTAAACTATGTTGCACTACAACAAACTAAAGTTAAATAAATTACTTTAAAATAATTTGAAGATTTGTGTTAAAGAACAAAGCAAAAATACCACACAGCAAGGTGCCACTACTAGTTTTTCTTTAAAATGTACTTAAATCTCCAGAACGCAGTTACTGGACTTAATTGCAGTGCACTTTTTAAAGCTAAATAAAACTCTTCTGTCTAATTATTCTTTTTGTTAGAAAATGTTAGAGAAATACACTCAATCATACTACAAACAAGTGCTGGTATGCATTCTCTAAAGCAGAATTTCAAGGCAATATCAATCCCTCTAAAAATCTCTTTAACTCTCAGGGTCCGATTCTAAAAGCTCTCTGGGTTGGTGAGATTCTATAATGTTCAGCAGTTCTTCTATTTCCCTGGTGCAATTCCATTAGGACATTTTTTACCCTGAAAACAGGGGCGTGTACTGCATTTTCGGATGGGAAGGAGATGCGTTGATTACAAAAGCGCACAATGAAAATCATAAATTAAAAAAATCATACAAAAGCGAATAATTGAAACATTCACACAAAAATATTCAGGAAAAAATTGTATTGTTAAGGTGCATCAAAAATCGCAACAAAATTGTTCACCAAAAATAATATATTATCTAAAATGTGTATGTAAATTACACAGAAATAAATTGTATTAACTATGTACAGTATATATAATAATTTAAGTACACTGGATGTGCAAAAAACACTCAGAAATTCATAAGAAAAACATAATTTATGTAAGAACTTACCTGATAAATTCATTTCTTTCATATTAGCAAGAGTCCATGAGCTAGTGACGTATGGGATATACATTCCTACAAGGAGGGGCAAAGTTTCCCAAACCTCAAAATGCCTATAAATACACCCCTCACCACACCCACACTTCTGTTTAACGAATAGCCAAGAAGTGGGGTGATAAAAAAGTGCGAAAGCATATAAAATAAGGAATTGGAATAATTGTGCTTTATACAAAATCATAACCACCACAAAAAAAGGGCGGGCCTCATGGACTCTTGCTAATATGAAAGAAATGAATTTATCAGGTAAGTTCTTACATAAATTATGTTTTCTTTCATGTAATTAGCAAGAGTCCATGAGCTAGTGACGTATGGGATAATGATTACCCAAGATGTGGATCTTTCCACACAAGAGTCACTAGAGAGGGAGGGATAAAATAAAGACAGCCAATTCCTGCTGAAAACAATCCACACCCAAAATAAAGTTTTAATGAAAAACATAAGCAGAAGATTCAAACTGAAACCGCTGCCTGAAGTACTTTTCTACCAAAAACTGCTTCAGAAGAAGAAAATACATCAAAATGGTAGAATTTAGTAAAAGTATGCAAAGAGGACCAAGTTGCTGCTTTGCAAATCTGATCAACCGAAGCTTCATTCCTAAACGCCCAGGAAGTAGAAACTGACCTAGTAGAATGAGCTGTAATCCTCTGAGGTGGAGTTTTACCCGACTCAACATAGGCAAGATGAATTAAAGATTTCAACCAAGATGCCAAAGAAATGGCAGAAGCTTTCTGGCCTTTTCTAGCACCGGAAAAAATAACAAATAGACTAGAAGTCTTTCGGAAAGACTTAGTAGCTTCAACATAATATTTCAAAGCTCTAACAACATCCAAAGAATGCAACGATTTCTCCTTAGAATTCTTAGGATTAGGACATAATGAAGGAACCACAATTTCTCTACTAATGTTGTTGGAATTCACAACTTTAGGTAAAAATTCAAAAGAAGTTCGCAACACCGCCTTATCCTGATGAAAAATCAGAAAAGGAGACTCACAAGAAAGAGCAGATAATTCAGAAACTCTTCTGGCAGAAGAGATGGCCAAAAGGAACAAAACTTTCCAAGAAAGTAATTTAATGTCCAATGAATGCATAGGTTCAAACGGAGGAGCTTGAAGAGCTCCCAGAACCAAATTCAAACTCCAAGGAGGAGAAATTGACTTAATGACAGGTTTTATACGAACCAAAGCTTGTACAAAACAATGAATATCAGGAAGAATAGCAATCTTTCTGTGAAAAAAAACAGAAAGAGCAGAGATTTGACCTTTCAAGGAACTTGCGGACAAACCCTTATCTAAACCATCCTGAAGAAACTGTAAAATTCTCGGGATTCTAAAAGAATGCCAAGAAAAATGATGAGAAAGACACCAAGAAATATAAGTCTTCCAGACTCTATAATATATCTCTCTAGATACAGATTTACGAGCCTGTAACATAGTATTAATCACAGAGTCAGAGAAACCTCTTTGACCAAGAATCAAGCGTTCAATCTCCATACCTTTAAATTTAAGGATTTCAGATCCTGATGGAAAAAAGGACCTTGTGACAGAAGGTCTGGTCTTAACGGAAGAGTCCACAGTTGGCAAGAGGCCATCCGGACAAGAACCGCATACCAAAACCTGTGAGGCCATGCCGGAGCTACCAGCAGAACAAACGAGCATTCCTTCAGAATCTTGGAGATTACTCTTGGAAGAAGAACTAGAGGCGGAAAGATATAAGCAGGATGATACTTCCAAGGAAGTGATAATGCATCCACTGCTTCCGCCTGAGGATCCCGGGATCTGGACAGATACCTGGGAAGTTTCTTGTTTAGATGAGACGCCATCAGATCTATTTCTGGAAGTTCCCACATTTGAACAATCTGAAGAAATACCTCTGGGTGAAGAGACCATTCGCCCGGATGCAACGTTTGGCGACTGAGATAATCCGCTTCCCAATTGTCTATACCTGGGATATGAACCGCAGAGATTAGACAGGAGCTGGATTCCGCCCAAACCAAAATTCGAGATACTTCTTTCATAGCCAGAGGACTGTGAGTCCCTCCTTGATGATTGATGTATGCCACAGTTGTGACATTGTCTGTCTGAAAACAAATGAACGATTCTCTCTTCAGAAGAGGCCAAAACTGAAGAGCTCTGAAAATTGCACGGAGTTCCAAAATATTGATCGGTAATCTCACCTCCTGAGATTCCCAAACTCCTTGTGCCGTCAGAGATCCCCACACAGCTCCCCAACCTGTGAGACTTGCATCTGTTGAAATTACAGTCCAGGTCGGAAGCACAAAAGAAGTCCCCTGAATTAAACGATGGTGATCTGTCCACCACGTTAGAGAGTGTCGAACAATCGGTTTTAAAGATATTAATTGAGATATCTTTGTGTAATCCTTGCACCATTGATTCAGCATACAGAGCTGAAGAGGTCGCATGTGAAAACGAGCAAAGGGGATCGCGTCCGATGCAGCAGTCATAAGACCTAGAATTTCCATGCATAAGGCTACCGAAGGGAATGATTGTGACTGAAGGTTTCGACAAGCTGAAATCAATTTTAGACGTCTCTTGTCTGTTAAAGACAGAGTCATGGACACTGAATCTATCTGGAAACCCAGAAAAGTTACCCTTGTCTGAGGAATCAATGAACTTTTTGGTAAATTGATCCTCCAACCATGATCTTGAAGAAACAACACAAGTCGATTCGTGTGAAATTCTGCTAAATGTAAAGACTGAGCAAGTACCAAGATATCGTCCAAATAAGGAAATACCACAATACCCTGTTCTCTGATTACAGACAGAAGGGCACCGAGAACCTTTGTAAAAATTCTTGGAGCTGTAGCTAGGCCAAACGGCAGAGCCACAAACTGGTAATGCTTGTCCAGAAAAGAGAATCTCAGGAACTGATAATGATCTGGATGAATCGGAATATGCAGATATGCATCCTGTAAATCTATTGTGGACATATAATGCCCTTGCTGAACAAAAGGCAAGATAGTCCTTACAGTTACCATCTTGAACGTTGGTATCCTTACATAACGATTCAATATTTTTAGATCCAGAACTGGTCTGAAGGAATTCTCCTTCTTTGGTACAATGAAGAGATTTGAATAAAACCCCATCCCCTGTTCCGGAACTGGAACTGGCATAATTACTCCAGCCAACTCTAGATCTGAAACACAATTCAGAAATGCTTGAGCTTTCACTGGATTTACTGGGACACGGGAAAGAAAAAATCTCTTTGCAGGAGGTCTCATCTTGAAACCAATTCTGTACCCTTCTGAAACAATGTTCTGAATCCAAAGATTGTGAACAGAATTGATCCAAATTTCTTTGAAAAAACGTAACCTGCCCCCTACCAGCTGAGCTGGAATGAGGGCCGCACCTTCATGTGGACTTAGAAGCAGGCTTTGCCTTTCTAGCAGGCTTGGATTTATTCCAGACCGGAGATGGTTTCCAAACTGAAACTGCTCCTGAGGATGAAGGATTAGACTTTTGTTCTTTGTTGAAACGAAAGGAACGAAAACGATTATTAGCCCTGTTTTTACCCTTAGATTTTTTATCCTGTGGTAAAAAAGTTCCTTTCCCACCAGTAACAGTTGAGATAATAGAATCCAACTGAGAACCAAATAATTTGTTACCCTGGAAAGAAATGGAAAGTAGAGTTGATTTAGAAGCCATATCAGCATTCCAAGTCTTAAGCCATAAAGCTCTTCTAGCTAAAATAGCTAGAGACATAAACCTGACATCAACTCTGATAATATCAAAAATGGCATCACAGATAAAATTATTAGCATGCTGAAGAAGAATAATAATATCATGAGAATCATGATCTGTTACTTGTTGCGCTAAAGTTTCCAACCAAAAAGTTGAAGCTGCAGCAACATCAGCCAATGATATAGCAGGTCTAAGAAGATTACCTGAACACAGATAAGCTTTTCTTAGAAAGGATTCAATTTTCCTATCTAAAGGATCCTTAAACGAAGTACCATCTGACGTAGGAATAGTAGTACGTTTAGCAAGGGGAGAAATAGCCCCATCAACTTTAGGGATTTTGTCCCAAAATTCTAATCTATCAGACGGCACAGGATATAATTGCTTAAAACGTTTAGAAGGAGTAAATGAATTACCCAATTTATCCCATTCTTTGGAAATTACTGCAGAAATAGCATTAGGAACAGGAAAAACTTCTGGAATAACCACAGGAGATTTAAATACCTTACCTAAACGTTTAGAATTAGTATAAAGAGGACCAGAATCCTCTATTTCTAAAGCAATTAGTACTTCTTTAAGTAAAGAACGAATAAATTCCATTTTAAATAAATATGAAGATTTATCAGCATCAATCTCTGAGACAGAATCCTCTGAACCAGAAGAGTCATCAGAATCAGAATGATGATGTTCATTTAAAAATTCATCTGTAGGGAGAGAAGTTTTTAAAAGATTTTTTACGTTTACTAGAAGGAGAAATAACAGACATAGCCTTCTTTATGGATTCAGAAACAAAATCTCTTATGTTATCAGGAACATTCTGCACCTTAGATGTTGAAGGAACTGCAACAGGCAATGGTACTTTACTAAAGGAAATATTATCTGCATTAACAAGTTTGTCATGACAATTAATACAAACAACAGCCGGAGGAATAGCTACCAAAAGTTTACAGCAGATACACTTAGCTTTGGTAGATCCAGCACTAGACAGCGATTTTCCTGTAGTATCTTCTGACTCAGTTGCAACGTGAGACATCTTGCAATATGTAAGAGAAAAAACAACATATAAAGCAAAATTGATCAAATTCCTTAAATGACAGTTTCAGGAATGGGAAAAAATGCCAAAGAACAAGCTTCTAGCAACCAGAAGCAATGAAAAAATGAGACTGAAATAATGTGGAGACAAAAGCGACGCCCATATTTTTTAGCGCCAAATCAGACGCCCACATTATTTGGCGCCTAAATGCTTTTGGCGCCAAAAATGACGCCACATCCGGAACGCCGACATTTTTGGCGCAAAATAACGTAAAAAAATGACGCAACTTCCGGCGACACGTATGACGCCGGAAACGGAAAATAATTTTTTGCGCCAAAAAAGTCTGCGCCAAGAATGACGCAATAAAATGAAGCATTTTCAGCCCCCGCGAGCCTAACAGCCCACAGGGAAAAAGAGTCAAATTTTTGAAGGTAAGAAAAAAATGATTAATTGAAGTGCATTATCCCAAATATGAAACTGACTGTCTGAAAAATAAGGAATGTTGAACATTCTGAGTCAAGGCAAATAAATGTTTGAATACATATATTTAGAACTTTATAAACAAAGTGCCCAACCATAGCTTAGAGTGTCACAGAAAATAAGATTTACTTACCCCAGGACACTCATCTACATGTTTGTAGAAAGCCAAACCAGTACTGAAACGAGAATCAGTAGAGGTAATGGTATATATAAGAGTATATCGTCGATCTGAAAAGGGAGGTAAGAGATGAATCTCTACGACCGATAACAGAGAACCTATGAAATAGACCCCGTAGAAGGAGATCACTGCATTCAAATAGGCAATACTCTCCTCACATCCCTCTGACATTCACTGCACGCTGAGAGGAAAACCGGGCTCCAACTTGCTGCGGAGCGCATATCAACGTAGAATCTAGCACAAACTTACTTCACCACCTCCATCGGAGGCAAAGTTTGTAAAACTGAATTGTGGGTGTGGTGAGGGGTGTATTTATAGGCATTTTGAGGTTTGGGAAACTTTGCCCCTCCTGGTAGGAATGTATATCCCATACGTCACTAGCTCATGGACTCTTGCTAATTACATGAAAGAAATATGAAGTGTAAAAAGGGCTCAACATGCATGTTCCATGGGCGTATATAAAATTGTCTCTGAAATCCCAGTGTAATCCTGTAAACATTTCCGCCCTACAGATCTCAGTTTTTTCTTGCAACTTAAAAGCTTTAATCAAAATACTCAAAGAACGAATTACTCTGAAAGGAAAACCTATGCATGAAAATAGCAGCAATGTAAGTACAATACACTGAAGACACGCGTAATTTGATTTGCATTAGGCGTAATATTAAAGTTTAAACATACCCCAGGGTCTCCCTCTGTCCTACGTCCTTCACTGCAAACTTTTACGTAAAAGAAAGCTCTCATTATTTCTATGGGAAACATCTCGCCACTCACAGGTACTGCCCTTTTTAAATAGAAGTCCATGAGAGCTGCCCCTGAGTGTTGGAGTGGAAAAACACGTCTAGAATGGCAATTTTTTTTAGAATTGGTCCCTCAGTGTGGGTGAATAGTGGAAACAAAAACAAGGAAATTCAACTACTTGCTCGCTGAATGAAAATATATCTGAGCCTGAGAGGCTCAGCCAATTAATTAAAGCTCCCTCTTCCATTTCAAGCCCTCCCGCTGAGAATCAGTATTGAACAGAGATCGTCACAGACTTCCACGGACAGTCTACTGGAAACATTGATCAAATGCCTTCTCTTCCTGGTTTCATTCTATTGGATAACTGCATATTTGGTCATTGAAATATTTCTTATTTGGTCATTCCTTTAAAGTGATATTTGCTTTTCATATATAACAGATAATATACTGAATAACAAAAAAGTTATTACATTTTTCATTAATTTCGAGATGAATGTGCATCTTTAACTAGTTGTGTGTGTATATATATATATATGTTTTAATTAATTGTCCTGAATGTTATACATTCATAGTTTATATCCATGATACATAATAAGAAAAAAAAATATTGGGCTAAGGATAAGCAGTCCAATAGCAATTATACATTCTGTACTAAAGAATATTTTAGACAGCATGTCTTTTTCTACGTTTTCTAGCAGAAAACATGTATTAGATCTGTAGATTCTATCAGGAGAGCTATATATCTAATGGCATTTTTTAATGTTTTTTAGAGATGGCTTCTGAGGATAAAATAGAATCTATATTTTAGAGGACTGATATTATGAGGCCAAGAATAGATTTTATATGTATGTGTGTGTGTATATATATATATATATATATATATATATATATATATATATATATATATATATATAAAACATCCTTAATATTACTTATTGATAGGTAATTAGATTATAATTAGAGTAAAATAGTTATACAAGGAAAAGACAATTCCATACTCAATGAATCTTCCTTGTCTTCTATGAATTATTACTGACATTGAATCTGCATAGACTAGATGTTTGAATCTATATAGTGTTTTTTACTTAAAGAGACTCACTCCCCCTGCACCTCATCCCCAAAACAGTTTCATTACTGCAAATCTGCATATCACCTCATGTCACTCTCCCTCTTGTTCATACTAGCTGCTGGTGACATCTCCCCTAATCCTGGTCCCCAACAACTTCCTAGCCGTGCTAATCCTTGCTAAACAAAACTCTGCTAACCTTACTCACATTCCTCTTGTATCTAAAGTCACTACCCCCTTCACTTGTGAACTATGGAACTCTTGCTCTGTTTGCAACAAGCTCACTTCTATTCATGACCTCTTTATCTCCCACTCCCTCAACCTTCTGGCTCTCACAGAAAGTTGTCTCTCTCCTTTAGACACAGCATCCACTGCTGCATTGTCACATGGGGGTCTCCACTTCAGCCATACTCCAAGGTCTGGTAACAGACAAGGATGTGGTATAGGTATTTTTCTTTCCTTTCATTGCATCTTTCAACAAATACAACCCGTCTCTTCCCTCACATTTTCCTTATTCGAAACCCACATAATTAGCCTGTTCTCTCCCCTCTCTATATGTGTTGCAGTCATATACCTCCCCCCTGGCTCCTCAACTCCATTTCTAGATCCCTTTGCTGCCTGACTACCTTATTTCCTTTCCTCAGACACCACTGCCCTCATTCTTGGTGACTTCAACATCCCTCTTTACAATCCAACTGCTTCTTCTGCAAAACAACTTCTGCAACTCACTTCCTCTTTTGGTCTGTCACAATGGACTGACTCTCCCATCCACAAAGATGATTACTCCATTGATCTGATCTTTAGCTATCGATGCACTCTCTCAAACATCACAAACTCCCTTTTTCCTCTTTCTGACCATCATCTCCTCACTTGCAACATCTCATCCCTCCCTACAACTCTCCCTCCTTCTACCCCTCACACCAAACTTCACAGAAACATTATGTCACTAGATTAGCAACAGCTCGCTAGTTCTATTGAACCTCTCCTCTCATCCATCTCCTCCTTTTCCTGCCCTGACAAATCTATCTGCCACTATAATTACACACTTACATTGGTCCTTGACAATCTGGTCCCTCCTACCATAGCTCAGAAACACACACTCACCCTCAGCCCTGGCATACTCCTCTGACACGTTACATACGCAGATGTTCCCGTACTGCTGAGTGGCACTGGAGGAAATCTCGGAGTTCATCTGACTACTACTCTGCCCTTAAAGGGACACTGAACCCAATTTTTTTCTTTTGTGATTCAGATAGAGCAGGCAATTTTAAGAAACTTTCTAGTTTACTCCTATTACCAAGTTTTATTTATTCTCTTGGTATCTTTATTTGAAAAGCAAGAATGTATGTTTAGATGCCGGCCCATTTTTGGTGAACAACCTGGGTTGTTCTTGCTGATTGGTGGATAAATTCACTCACCAATAAACAAGTGCTGTCCAGTGTACTGAACTAAAAATTGAATGGCTCCTTAGCTTAGATGCCTTCTTTTTCAAATAAAGATAGCAAGAGAACGAAGAAAAATTGATAATAGGGGTAAATTAGAAAGTTGCTTAAAATTGCATGCTCTATCTGAATCACAAAAGAAAAAAATTGGGCTCAGTGTCCCTTTAATCTTTATAAGCAACACTACTTCTCCACTCTTATCTTCACTATTTCTTCAAACCCAAAACGTCTGTTCTCCACTTTCAACACTCTTCTCCCCCACCTCCTAATACAACTTCTCTGTCAGCTCAAGATTTTGCCAGCTACTTCAATAACAAAATTGATTCAATCAGAAATGAAATCAGCTCTCAACATGCTTCCAGCCTCTCACCCCCTCACAATCTTGCAATTAACCAAAACCCACATAGCCATATATTTAGCTCTTTCGACCCTGACTGGGAATAAAAAGCAGCCCTGGAAAAATTTTAGACCAGCCACCAGCCCTATAATCCATCAAGGACACACATATATATGTAGTAGTGGTAATAGATGGCGCAGGTCTATTAGATGATTTTCTCTAATAAATGAAGAGAAAAAGGCTTGAAGCGTATATAAAAGCCAATTAATATGGGTGCAGTATACTCACTCCATAAGATGTATCTGTTCAGCTGAAATAGGGTGTAACATCAGATGGCAAGAGCCCACAGGATCCTAGTGTCAAATGCTAATCTTTCCCAAGGGTATCCAAATTTTAAATCCAAATGTTTTATTTGCTTCAACGTATTACACGTCTTTATCAAGAGCATAAATTAAAACAAGTATATGCAGATGATTTGATGCTATGCGTAAGAAATACAAAGAGGAGTATACCACAGGCACTAAAGATTATTGACATGTTTAGTTCTTTCTCGGGCTATAAAATAAATGCTAGTAAATCTGAAATTTTATGGCTACATAAGACTAAGGCAAGCATCCAAGAACATCCCTTTCAAGAGGTCGATAGCATTAACTATTTAGGATTAAATCTACACTCTGACCCAAATCAATGGTATAAACTTAATTATTCTATCTTCTTTAAAAAAGCCTCAGAAAAAATGCAACGTTGGCTAACATTTCCTATCTCCCTGTCTGCTAAATTTATGATTATAAAAACTATTCTTTTTCCCCAATTGATGTATATAATGCAAAATCTACCATTATGTATAAAGACCCAAGATATAAAAAGATTCAATAGCGAGGCAGCTAACTTTATATGGAATAATAAAAGACATATGCTATCCATAACCAAACTATCTCTTGGATCTGAGGAAGGTGGCTTATCTTTCCCAGATATTAAAAAATATAATATTGCTATATTAGCCCGATCAGCATTTGACTGGCTAACAGAAGCTAATTATCTCACACATTTTCAAACTGAAAAATACCTATGTAAACCATATGCTTTAAAAGCCCTGCTACATTGCCCAGTGTCTCAGTTGCCAAAGGATATTAAAACCATGACTATAATACACAATACCATTGATGCCTGGCAAAAATTAAATAAATTATTTGATATTAATTTTGAGATTACCCCATTACTTCCAATACAAGGTAATCCAAAATTTACTCCCGGGTTATCTAATGAAGTTTATAATGTCTGGGCACAGAAAGGTCTATTGAATGTATACCAATGTTTAAATAACCACCTTCAAATAAGAATGTTTGAGGAACTTGCTAGTATTTTTTCTTTGTCAAATAAAAAATTTTATGCCTATCTTCAGATTAGACATTTTATCACTGATAGTAAAATATCAAACCTCGATACTGAAGGATGGGGCAAAATTGAACAATATTTCATTTATTATAAGTCTGGCCACCACAGCATTTCTTTATTATACAAGATTATGCTTGCTAAACAGGGCCAATTGAGTATCAATAGCCTTTCTGAAAAATGGAATTCCTATTTTCCTGACGTATCTGTAGATATACTATATACAGGTTTTAAATGGGTCAAAAAAGCTACCATTTCTACATCCTGGAAAGAATCACACCTAAAGCTAATGAATAATGCATATCTCACACCTAGGAAAATGTCTAAATGGCATACAAAACATGTCTTTAATAGAGGTAATAATTGTTCCAGATGTAATAATGCAAATGCAGACATAGTCCACTGTTTTTGGGACTGTCCTAAAATTAAACAGTTTTGGCGTAAAGTCGAGTTCTGGATTAATAAGAGCTTAGAGAACAGAATAAAATTTACATCCAGATATATCTTTTTCCTTGCCCCTAAAGAAAATAACAGAAATAACCGTAACCTTATCAATACAGTGATCATGGTAAGGGGCAACCTTATCCTTAAAAATTGGAAGAGCAACAAAGCTCAGTCGATCTCGTGTTTTCTAAACTCAATGTTGTCTCAGATAATTTTTGAGCAAATGACTATACCACCTTCACATAAGAAAAAGATCACAGCCTACTTTTCAACATGGTTAAGAGTCATACTATCTTATCCCAGAGATACACAATTTTCCCTTATCACTAGCCTGCGCAGAACAGAGTACTTTGAAACCTTAATTCTGTCAGGGGTATTCCCACCTGAATGGTACTGAGTTTTGGAGTAGTGGATAGAACATCCTGAGTGGGGCGATGGGGATCGGGGGCAGCTGGATGCGGAGAGAGTAACGAGGCGGAGAGATGGGTCCCTCCTTTTTTTTTTTTCTTTTTTTTTTCTCTCCTCTCTTTCTTTTTCTTTCTTTCTGTATGAATGAAATTGCCTTCCACTTTAATAGGGATAAGGCAAAGGTCTCTTAAAATTAAAGGATAATGAACTCGAGAGTAACCTCTCTAGACAGAATTAGAATTGTACAAAGTATACGAGAATTTATCTGTTTTTTGGTTTCTTCTTTTGTTATGGCAAATGTACTTGTTTCCTTTCAATAAAAATTTGATTTAAAAAAAAAAAAAAAAACAAGTAAAACAGTTAAGTAAAACGAAAACCACTTAGCATTTGGTTTTACTTACCTGTTTTACTTGTTTTAATTTATGCTCTTGATAAAGAAGTGTAATACATTGAAACGCGTTAAGCAAATAAAACCTTTTTTACCTTAGTTAAAAGACTGTCAAGATCTTTATTTGCTGTGCCGGGCCGGAATCTCCTTATATATGGATTTTAAATTTGGATACCCTTGGGAAGATTAGCATTTGACACTAGGATCCTGTGGGCTCTTGCCATCTGATGTTACACCCTATTTCAGCTGAACAGATACATCTTATGGAGTGAGTATACTGCACCCATATTAAGTGGCTTTTATATACGCTTCAAGCCTTTTTCTCTTCATTTATTAGAGAAAATCATCTAATAGACCTGCTCCATCTATTACCACTACCTATCTCTATATAGTCACAGAGGAGAGACTGCAAGAAGGCTGCGGTCTAATTTAAAGGAGAGTATCAGTTCTTAGTTCATCTGTTACAGAATATTGTGTTTGTTTCCAATATTGTGTTTGTTCCATCTAACACTTCTGTATATTGCTTGTATCTTATACAATATATATATATGAATATATATATAATATTATATATATATATATATATATATATAATATAATATATTATATATATATATATATATATATATATATATATATATATATATATATATATATATATATATATATATATATATATATATATATATATATATATATAATATGTATATATTATATGAGGAATATGTTCAATGTGCATGCATGGTTTATGATGGCTGTGCTGCATACATTAAAGGAAAGGATCCATTCATCCCAAAGCAAAAAATGAGCAAAAAAAAAAAATCAAAATTACATCACTGGTGAACGTTGCTTTCGTTCACCAGACAGTGACCACCAGCTAGCCTCGCTGCTCTGACTCGCTCTCTTCCAGCACATGCACAGTGTACTCTCGGTGGGAGGAAGAGGAATTGAGTCTTAGGGAGATTGCAGCATCACGTTAGGTCCGCCCCTGCACTATTCATCTATCAAATTCCCACCCCTGATGCCCAGCCAGATTAATCAGTTAATAGCAGCAGGCGCTGCCAGCCGGCACTTGTCATGTCTATCTCTCCTTACTACTACATACAGCATCCGTAAGACCGTAAGCTGCTCAGTCTCATGGCCGCTGTATGCAAGTCCCCTGCTCTGCTCAGTCTCTCATTCACGGGCACGCTGTCCTATAAAGGTGATTCGGTGGCAGCGCATTTTACACTGAATTGGAGAGTCCGCCCCTGATGCAGCTTGACAACCATTTGCATGTACAGGGGTAAACGGTATGCCAGAGTGCCGCTAATGTGCTCTGTTGGGGATCTGCTGCTTGACTGTGCTCGCCAGGTGCGGTGTACACTGCAGCAGCCGGCCCATCATTGCACCCTGATGGCCAGGCCCACCGGGATTTTTCCCGGTATTCCGGTGGCCCAATCCAGTCTTGCTGTTACTGAGGAAGAAGTTTCAGCACTTATACTGCATTCTCACCTCACTACCTGTCCCCTTGACCCCATCCCCTCACAGCTACTCCCTTTCTTCTACCCTTACCCCTATATTCACACACATTTTCAACCTCTCCCTAACGCCTATCCCCTTTCCTTACATTACAATCCTTCCTTGACCCACTGCAATCTGGATTTCACCCCTATCACTCCACAGAGACAGCAATCGTTAAGGTTACCAACGTCCTACTTACAGCAAAATCCAAAGGCCACTTCTCTTTGCATATCCTCCTTGATCTGTCTGTAGCCTTTGAAACTGTTGACACCCTCTTTTGCTCCAAATCCTCCAATCCTACGGCATATGTGACACAGCCCTCTTGTGGTTCTCTTCCTACCTGTATAACCTTACCTTTAGTGTAGCCTTCTCAGGGGCTTCCTCTGCCCTATTATCACTTTCTGTTGGGGTACCGCAAGGCTCTGTCCTCGGTCCCCTTGTCTTCTCAATCTACACGTCATCATTAGGTTCCCTAATAAAGTCCCACAGGTTTCAATATCATTTGTATGCTGACGACACTCAAATCTACATCTCTGCTCCAGACCTATCTCCTTCTTTGCTAATCCGTGTCACTGTCTTTCTCACATCTTTTCATGGATTTCCTCTCACCACCTTAAGCTAAATCTCTCCAAAACTGAGCTCCTTATTTTCCACGTTCCTCTAAAATCTCCACCCCATCTCTCTATAACTGTTGACAACTCCATCATTACCCCTACCCCGCATGCCGGATGTCTTTGGGTCACACTAAACTCAGATATTTCTTTCAATCCTCACATTCAGGCTTTGGCTAAATCCTGCCGCTTCCACCTTAAAAACATCTCTAAAATTAGACATTTCTTTACACAAGACACAACTAAGATTTTAATCCACTCTCTCATCCTTTCCCGCCTTGACTACTGCAACTCTGTCATCTCTGGTCTCCCTAGCTAATGTCTAGCTCCTTTACAATACATAATGATTGCCAGGCATCTGCCAGGCTCATCTTCCTTACACGTCGCTCTTCTTCTGCTGCACCCCTCTGCCAATCCCTTCACTGGCTTCCTCTTGTCTCCAGGATTAAACACAACATTCTCTGACATACAAAGCCCTCAACTGCACTGCTCCCCTCTATATCTCAGACCTTGTCTCCAGATACTCTCCCTGCCATCCCCTTCACTCTGTTCATGACCTCCTACTCTCCTCCTCTCTTGTTACCTCCTCACATTCCCGTTTACAGGACTTCTCCAGACTGGCTCCCATCTTGTGGAACTCTCTGCCTCGCTCCACAAGACTCTACCCTAGTTTTGTAAGCTTCAAGCACTCCCTAAAGACTGTTCTGTTCAGAGATGCATAAAACCTACACTAACCCTTCCTAATAACAGTTCCTCTCCTGCTTTGCTATTCGCCATATACCCCCTTAGAATGTAAGCCTACTAGGCCAGCTGCTTGCAGATCACCTTCACAAAAACTGACTACAACAGTGCGACTCTAGGCAGGGCCCTCTACCCATTTGATCCCTATAATTGCTACCTTGTATACCGCCTATGTTTATAGCATTGCAGAATCTGTTGGTGCTCTACAAATAACCGATAATAATAATAATAATAATAATAATCATCATATTTGCAATATACATGTATTGGAAAAATGTTGCTAGTAAAAGTTATCACTGTTTTAGTGTTAGATTTTTTTTCTCTGCACATGCATGTGAAGCTTAGCTAGATATTCTCAGTGCATTTTAAATATTGCAGCTGCTCACAGTGCATGTGGGGCTTGAATCATGATAGCAATTAACAAATTGAGTAATTACCATATGGTACAAGCACCTTAGACTCTCTGAGAAAGCAATGTGTTTAAAATGCTAGTGCACGGTGCATAATTAATTACACTTTTTAAAACAGGTAGGGTCTTTATTAGAAGCATTTTAGCTAACACATATATATTACATATACATTACATGTATATTATTATTATTATGTGTATTATTATTGTTGAATAAAAAATGACCTTTTCATGTGACTCTTTTCTGTGACTTTTTTTCCTAGCCAAAGTTGTGACTTTTTTTCTGTGACTTTTTTGCCTGGATAAATTTGCCTGATTACATTCGCCCTTAAAGGAATAGGAAACCCACCATTTTTCTTTCATGATTCAGATAGATTACAATTTTAAAAAGCATTCCAATTTATTTCAATTATCTAATTTGCTCCATCCTTTAGATATCCTTTGTTGAAGAAATAGCAATGCCCATGGTTGAGCCAATCACATGAGGCATCTATGTGCAACCACCTATCAGCAGCTACTAAAACTATTTAGATATGCTTTTTAACCAAGGATATCAAGAGAATTAAACTAATTAGATAATAGAAGCAAAATGGAAAGTTGCAGGCTCTTCCTAAATCATGAAAAAAAAATTGGGTTTCATGTTCCTTTAAGAGTTTAATTAAAACAGTGTTTTGTAAAGACAAGCCTGTTTCTCTCCAGGAGGGACTCTTTTAATGAAAGTGTTGATTTTTTAAATATGGTAAATATAGTTAGCTCAAGTGTTCCATGTTGTTTCTTTCTTTCTTTTTTATTTTCAGCAAAAGCCAGTGGAAGAGTTAATAAACATTTTGAGCTTAGAGATCTGTATGTTAAAAAATGACAGTTGGTGAAGCTGTTAAGAAAAATGTCTGTGGAGGTACAAGGCAGGGAATGAAGACAATGTGTATGCTGATAGAACGATAGGCAGCTGACATAGAAATAGATAGACTGTCATATATTAAGGGAGACAGGCAGATAAGAATGCAGAGAAATAACCTCATGCATTGAAGCTTCATAATATTTTTCTTTATTTTTCTATTTATTTGTTTTATATCTTGATTTTAATATACAATAATTAGGGCTAGATTACAAGTGGGGTGCTAACATTTGCGTGGGTGCGATATTGCAATATTGAGACGGCACTAACTTATGTGCGTATTACAATTAAACATGCACTGCCGAGTGCAATGTAAATTTGCACTTGTTGGGTTTGCGCCAGTGTAGACCTTGCGTAAAAGGATTAGAGCTAAAAATAAATGTGCAACAAACATTCATATACAATATTTTTATAGGGTTAAAAGGTATATGGTATGTATGACAAGGTGTTTAAATGGAAAGGACTATATTTATATATATATATTTTGTGTGTGTTTGTGTGTGTATATATATATATATATATATACAGTATATGTTGATAAGAAGCCAGATCCGCACTCATTGGACTTGTAGTAAATGTGAACTTTAATACTGTGACATTTCGGAGCAAAGCTGCCCTGTCTTCAGACCAACAACTTTGTTGGTCTGAAGAAGGGGCAGCTTGGCTCCTGACACCCTGGCAGATGTTCCCTGTGGTGTGAGTACAAATCCTCCTTGCAATTTTCATATATATATATATATATATATATATATATATATATATATATATATATATATATATATATATATATATATATATATATATATATATATATATATATATATATATATATATATATATGTCTAAATGTGTGTATGTATGTACACATTTGTATATATGTATTTACATGTGTACTGTATTTATGTATTTATATGTATATACACACACATATACACATTTAAACATATACATACACACACGCACACATACCCACACACACACATGTATAAATATATATATATACACACAGACAAAATACATACAGAGAAAAGTGCACTCACAGGAACGAAAAACCAGCTCAATACTATTGTTTGCCTGTCCTATGGCGATTTACCATTTGGGTGCAGTTTCTTTTTAGCCCAGTAATGATTTTCACAGAGTAGAACTTTCCTGTAGTATATCAGTCTGATACCGCCTGTTACGGTCAGTCCAGCGCCAAACTACCAGGCAATTACTCTCTGAACAAGGAGCACAGCAACCCCAGATGATCATTTCAACCTTCATTCATTGGTCCTCATCAGTGAGGTGTAGCCATATTCCACACATTATTCCATATTATCCTGTATATCATTGGTTTCGCATTGGTCTGCTTTGGGGTTCCCCTTAACTGTCGCTATACCACTCTTATAACTCTTCTTATGCTCTGAGCATTTTAGTGAGGCTTATTTGCATGTTGTTAGTACCGGCTGGAGTTTGATGCGCCTCTGGTGCTGCTGGTAAAATTAGTTTTGAAGTTGGGGTGTTCCTCTACCCAAGTACTCTTATGTCTGGCGTCTTTGGGTGCAGTATATTCCGCTCTGATTTTGTAGTCTGTCCATACTTGCCTGGGTCTCCTTAGTTTTTATTTTATGTTTCATTTCTTAGCTGTTAGGCTAATTGTGAAGGTGAAGGGATGTCACTGTTGTAATTAATTTTTCTGTATTGTGTTTTTTAAATTATGTTGTGCTTTACACTTAGATTCCAAATGTGTGATTTGTATCCCTTTTTAGAACATTCTTGTCTTGAGAAAGGACCACATTGGGGCCGAAACGTTGACAATTATTCTATTGTTATACCTGTTTGGAAATAAAATTATACTGTCTTGCTTGATAAAAGTCCTGTGAGTGCCCTCCTTCCATAAAAAAGTTTCTACATGTATCCATGAGGATCCAGGTAGTGAGTACACCCTGGAGGATGGAGTGCTGGACTACCGGCTAATTGCTTTTTATATATATATATATATATATATATTCACTATTTCAATAGAGAGAAACACGAAGAGGACACAGTAGTGTCCTCTCCAAAGAAAGACAGGGATTTCAGCACTCCAAAAATGTAACTCTTTAATAAGAGATATCCATAAAGTATTCAAATTATATATGTAAAAATTGGTGCTCCCCACCCCAGCGCAACCTGATCAGAGGCCGGGCCCCCTAAATCAAACCACACATAGATAGTTAATAAATGAATTTTATTACAAGTGCGAATAAAAATCAAGTGTTTCAAAGTGTAAAAAACACATAGAAAAAGCTGGCCAGCTCACATTGGTTGTTAGCGATGCAATGATAATAACCTTAAATATTATTATAGCAAAGTTATTTTGCAACACCCCAAGCCAGTGGGTAGCCCTGTGAATACACAGGAATCTGCTACCATGGATATAGGAGGGCATCCAGGCAAAATAATTAAGAAGACAGCAACAAGTATTGGCAACACCTCTCTCAGAGGATAACCCAAACTGATTGAAAATATGTTATCATGAGGTAAATACCTGAGGATCTATGTCTAATACTTCTAAATATAAGCAAAAAAATACATGTAAGTTGTTATGACATGTAAGGCTTATTTTTACACTTTCGTACTAATGGACAACACCCTTACCAGAGGATAGCACCAATATAATAAAAGGTTACAGCTATCATAGTACACCATATACGGGATCTATGTCCATAGAATACTACTAGCGTAATCACAGCAAGTATGAACCATTAACATAAAATGTATCAAGCAGGCAAAAAAAGGGAAACATATTAGAGAGTTACTTGTACTTCATTGCAACATATAGTGAAAAATGTTGCAAACAGAGATCCCTCTGTTACTTGGTTTCCCAAGGAGTGTGTTCCATTTAGAAAGTTAGACTCGATAGTCCAAAGATACTTATCAAGTGACTCCTGGATATCCGGTTCTCTGTTACGTCCTTATATCATAGCCTGATCTGGATACAACAACTTGCTTCTTATGGGGATTCCCAGACTGTATTTACAGCTAATATGGTTCCAAAAGCTGTGTTTAACATTTGCATCGAGCAAACAAAATGAAGCTTGATTCCCAGCTGTGCGATAGTGACGTTCCACGCCAACGGCCGTTTCACCCCCCACATGACTTAGACGTCGTTGGGGCTTCCTCAGGGCGTATGATTCAAAGTCCCATACTCGTTCTATTTAAACTAAGCCCTTCTCCTGGATTGGTGAAATATTTATTAATAATTGCTCAATGCAAATGTTAAACACAGCTTTTGGAACCATATTAGCTGTAAATACAGTCTGGGAATCACCATAAGAAGCAAGTTGTTGTATCCAGATCAGGCTATGATATAAGGACGTAACAGAGAACCGGATATCCAGGAGTCACTTGATAAGTATCTTTGGACTATCGAGTCTAACTTTCTAAATGGAACACACTCCTTGGGAAACCAAGTAACAGAGTGATCTCTGTTTGCAACATTTTTCACTATATGTTGCAATGAAGTACAAGTAACTCTTTAATATGTTTCCCTTTTTTTGCCTGCTTGATACATTTTATGTTAATGGTTCATACTTGCTGTGATTACGCTAGTAGTATTCTATGGACATAGATCCCGTATATGGTGTACTATGATAGCTGTAACCTTTTATTATATTGGTGCTATCCTCTGGTAAGGGTGTTGTCCATTAGTACGAAAGTGTAAAAATAAGCCTTACATGTCATAACAACTTACATGTATTTTTTTGCTTATATTTAGAAGTATTAGGCATAGATCCTCAGGTATTTACCTCATGATAACATATTTTCAATCAGTTTGGGTTATCCTCTGAGAGAGGTGTTGCCAATACTTGTTGCTGTCTTCTTAGTTATTTTGCATGGATCCCCTCCTATATCCATGGTAGCAGATTCCTGTGCATTCACAGGGCTACCCACTGGCTTGGGGTGTTGCCAAATAACTTTGCTATAATAATATTTAAGGTTATTATCATTGCATCGTTAACAACCAATGTGAGCTGGCCAGCTTTTTCTATGTGTTTTTTACACTTTGAAACACTTGATTTTTATTCGCACTTGTAATAAAATTAATTTATTAACTATCTATGTGTGGTTTGATTTAGGGGGCCCGGCCGCTGATCAGGTTGCGCTGGGGTGGGGAGCACCAATTTTTACATATATAATTTGAATACTTTATGGATATCTCTTATTAAAGAGTTACATTTTTGGAGTGCTGAAATCCCTGTCTTTCTTTGGAGAGGACACTTCTGTGTCCTCTTCGTGTTTCTCTCTATTGAAATAGTGAATCTATATGTGCATCAGGGTCTGCACCCATGTGTATTTTCTATAAATTATATTATCCTACTCCCCAATAATTGGTATGTATATATATATATATATATATATATATATATTTATATATATATATATATATATATATATATATATATATATATATATATATATATATATATATATATATATATACACTTTGGAGTACCTCCACTCAAGTACCTAAAAACATAAAAAATAATTTTATTCAATTTTAAAATAAATTATGTGTTTTACTTTGTCTTTAATGTAAATATTTTACATTCCGATGTTTTTCAAATGGGAGAAAATGTTCTTTGTATTTTTAAATAAATATTCCTATATATGCCTATATGGAAATTCATATAGATATATACTGTAGGTATAGATATATATTTTACTAAAGAATAATCAGATAGATATATAAATATTTAAAACTAAAGAACACTGGAATGTGGAATAATACCTTTGGCTTTAGCGATATTGGTCTGACGCTATGTCGGGCTAGCGTGCAAGTGACAAGTGTTAGTAGCCCACTCCATTAAAGACTATGTAAAAAATAAGTTAAAGCAGTCATGATATCCAAAGTCATGAAGTTACTTTCATTGTGTGTTAAATTTTTACTTCTGTCAGTGTTTGCTCTCAAGCAAATGCATTAAAATGTGTGCTAGGATTTACCATTACGAAAAATAAAATTGAGTTTAAGTCATCAATTATTTAAAAAAGGGTGCTAAAGTCACCCTGAACCTCGCTATACTCAGCAGCTCTCCTTCAATGAGGTGACGATAACAATAAACCTCCTACTCTATTAACCTCTAATACACCACAACCCCATAAAAATAAACCCCCTACACTATTAATCCCTTAAACCACCACATCCCCAATCGCTACAAGCCCCCACATTATATTAATCCTATTCCACCACAACCCCATTACATTTACCCCTCTACACTATTAATCCCTAAATGGCCACAACCTCCTTTGTAATAACCCCCCTAAGTTAAAAAGAACACAAAACAGTGTAATATTAAAATAATAATAATAATACAAAATAAAATAGCCTTATAATAAAACTAAAGTTTTAATTTATTGTGATTGGGATTGTGGCGGTTTAGGGGTTAATAGTGTTGGTATGTGTAGGTGTCTATTGCAATGGATTGTTGTGGTTTGGGGGTTAAGCAATATATGGGGATTATTGGGATGGGTTTTATGGGTTAACAGAGTGTAAGGGGTTATTGCAATAGGTTGTGACAGTTTAGGGGTTATTAGAGTAGTGTTTAATTGCGATGGGGGTTGTGGTGGTTTAGGTGTTTAATAGTGTAGCTAGAGTTTTTTTTTTAATTGTTTTAAAGTCATTTCATTTGTTTGGACGGATTTCATTAACAAATTAGTCCAAAAGTAATGAAATGTCTAACAAAAGGGTTTAAAATTTTGTAGCAAACAATTTAAACAAACCATAATTTTATCTGAGGCACATATCTAAGATTTATGTTACATATTAGAAAAATAGCATCTATAGATACTGGAAAAGTTAATTAAAGGGGCATAATAGTAATGACCATAATATGGCTCATCATTAATCCCTTTTAAGGGTCATAAGGCCATAAGGGTGGAGGGAGGGTATAATAGCATGGTCCCGCTGCTTGCGGCGTGACCCATGCTATTGTTAGAAAGGAAAACCATAACGACTGGCGGCATACATGGTACGTCACGGTCGTTAAAGGGTTACATTTTCAAAAACACTTCCCAATACTCATTACAATTCTGTTTAAAGCAGCTATAATCAAGTTAATTATACAAATCCTGCTGACCCCATTTTGCTATTTTGTTCTAGTGTTTTTGTTAAAGATACTGAAATGTTGTGACTACTTTCTAATTAAATGTTATAGAATGTTTCATTTGTACCTGACAGTCTATCTCGAATTTTCTTTGAACGTTATATAAAAATAAAGTATCTTATCCCATAAGAAAATTTTATTTTAACATGAAGGGCCAGATTATGAGTGGAGCTCAAACGTTTGCACACAAGCGATATTGGGTTTTCGCGATTATTTGCACGAAGGTTAAATTGCGCTGGTATTACAAGGTGAAATTAAATGGGATCATTTGAGCGTAATTGAAGTTAATGTTTGTTGGGTTAGGGCGTCCTCAGAGCTGTGGTTTCGAAAAAATAAAAAACTGTGATAAAACACATCAAAAATACATTATAAAATACATTTACACTTATAATAACACCATCTATTTTTATTTTTTATATTTCACACAAAAGTTATAAGGGCTCAAAGATATGGGGCATAAGGTGTTAGAAAAAAAGGCAGGCAAAGGGCTTAAACATTGAGATACATACAAATACATCTCTAAAGATGGCTGTGTATGTATTTATATATGTCTATGAGGCCTATTTATCAAACCGTCAACAGAAAATGCATTTGAATTCCGCGTCGTAGTTGTCGCGAGATTGATGCGCCGTAGTTATCAAAGCCTTAAGATTGGAAGAACTTAAAATTTGTGACGTAACATACGATCCGATGGTCTCAATTCGACGCAGATCGATGCAAATAGAAAACCTGCGTAATTCAAGCGTAATTCTGTGTATTCGCCCTTCTATTCGACACAATTTGAAGCTATCAAGAAGTTATCAAAAAATTAACAGTTACGCTTGCGTCTTATCCAACGCAGCGTACCTAGTTTTCAATCCGCCGCCTTAGAGGTCGCGGATGCTATAGAAGTCAATGGGAATCGGAAAACACTGAAATCTTATGTTCGATGCTGCGAGAGAGTGAAGCATATCACCTAATAATATTAAATGTAAAACATTCATAAATATGTATAGCATTACCTTCCTATAATTCACAGTTCATACAAAATATTTAACTAAGGATAGCAAGAGAATGAAAACAGTGCACAGCAATGACAAAGATTTTTAAAAGAAAAACATTTTCACACTAAGGATAGCAAGAGAATGAAAGCAGTGCACAGCAATGACAAAGATTTTTAAAAGAAAAACATTTTCACACAAAGGATAGCAAGAGAATGAAAACAGAGCATAGGAATGACAAAGATTTTTAAAAGAAAAACAAATTCACAAAAAGGATAGCAAGAGAATAAAAACAGTGCACAGCAATGACAAAGATTTTTAAAAGAAAAACAAATTCACACAAAGGATAGCAAGAGAATGAAAACAGTGCACAGCAATTATGTTATCAATTAATTATGCACAACACCTGAGTATTTATATAGGCATGACATACGAACTCTGATTTTCTGTTTGTATGGCAGTGTCATAGAGGCTTTAAAGGTCAGTCACTCATATTAGTTTTCAAATAAACAATGTCACTGTTTTCAATCTGTTGCTATGCCTTTTTGGAAGTATCATGCCATTTAAAAGTTATTTAAATGTATTTTGCTCAAGTTTATGTCACTGTTTTACTTTGCACTTTCAAAATACATTGAAATGATTTTAAAATGGTATTATGAATCACATAAAGGATATAAAACAATTTTTCATATCATATAAAATAAACCATAAAATAGCTACAATATAACTAATAGTTACATTTGTATCTATCTTAGGGTTTATATTTATTTTACAGGCAACTTTGTATTTATTTTAACTAGGTACAAATAATAGTTATTAAATAGTTATTACCTATTTAATAACTACGTAGTTAAAATAAGTACAAATTTACCTGTAAAATAAACCCTAACCTAAGTTACAATTACACCTAACACTACACTATAATTAAATTAATTACCTAAACTAGCTACAATTAAATACAATTAAATTAAATAAACTAAAGTACGAAAAACAACAAACACTAAATTACAGAAAATAAAAAATAATTACAATTTTTTTAAACTAATTACACCTACTCTAATCCCCCTAACAAAATAAAAAAGCCCCCCAAAATAATAAAATTCCCTACCCTATACTAAATTACAAATAGCCCTTAAAAGGGCTTTTTGCAGGGCATTGCCCCAAAGTAATCAGCTCTTTAACCTGTAAAAAAAAATACAATACCCCCCCACATTAAAACCCACCACCCACACACCCAACCCTACTCTAAATCCCACCCAATCCCCCCTTAATAAAACCTAACACTAACCCCTTGAAGATCACCCTACCTTGAGCCGTCTTCACCCAGCCGGGCACAAGTGGTCCTCCAGATGGGCAGAAGTCTTCATCCGATTCGGGCAGAAGAGGACCTCTAGATGGGCAGAAGTCTGCATCCAGACGGCATCTTCTACCTTTATCCATCCGGAGCAGAGCGGGTCCATCTTGAAGCCAGCCGACGTGGAGCATCCTCTTCTTCCGATGACTCCCGACGAATGAAGGTTCCTTTAAATGACGTAATCCAAGATGGCGTCCCTTGAATTCCGATTGGCTGATAGGATTCTATTAGCCAATCGGAATTAAGGTAGGAAATATCCTATTGGCTGATTGAATCAGCCAATAGGATTAAACTTCAATCCTATTTGGCTGATCCAATCAGCCAATAGGATTGAGCTCGCATTCTATTGGCTGTTCCAATCAGCCAATAGAATGCAAGCTCAATTCTATTGGCTGATTGCATCAGCCAATAGGATTTTTCCTACCTGAATTCCGATTGGCTGATAGAATCCTATCAGCCAATCGGAATTCAAGGGACGCCATCTTGGATGACGTCATTTAAAGGAACCTTCATTCGTCGGGATAGAATCCCTCAAATTCCGATTGGCTGATAGGATTCTATCAGCCAATCGGAATTAATGTAGGAAAAATCTGATTGGCTGATTGAATCAGCCAATCAGATTCAAGTTCAATCCGATTGGCTGATTGGATCAGCCAATAAGATTGAGCTCGCATTCTATTGGCTGATCGGAACAGCCAATGCAATGCAAGCTCAATCTGATTGGCTGATTGGATCCTACCTTATTTCCGATTGGCTGATAGAATCCTATCAGCCAATCGGAATTCGAGGGACGCCATCTTGGATGATGTCACTTAAAGGAACCTTCATTCGTCGGGAGTCACCGGAAGAAGAGGATGGATCCGCGTCGGCTGCTTCAAGATGGTCCCGCTCCGCGCCGGATGGATGAAGATAGAAGACGCCGCCTGGATGAACATGTCTACCAGTCAAGATGTCCTCTTCTTGCCGGATAGGATGAGGACTTCGGACCCTCTTCTGGACCTCTTCTTGCCGGATAGGATGAAGACTTCGGATCCTCTTCTGGACAGATCGGTGATACCCGGCGTGGTGAAGATAAGGTATGGAGATCTTCAGGTGCTTAGTGTTAGGTTTTTTAAGGGGTGTTTGGGTTAGATTAGGAGTATGTGGGTGGTGGGTTGTAATGTTGGGGGGGTATTGTATGTTTTTTTTAAATGCTATTCTAAAATAAAAAGTTAACAGCTCTATTACCTTACCAGCCCTTAAAAAGGCCTTTTGTGGGGCATGCCCCAAAGAAAACAGCTCTTTTGCATTTAAAAAAAACATACAATATCCCCCCAACATTACAACCCACCACCCACATACCCCTAATCTAACCCAAACACCCCTTAAAAAACCTAACACTAAGCCCCTGAAGATCTCCCTACCTTATCTTCACCACGCCGGGTATCACCAATCCGTCCAGAAGAGGGTCCGAAGTCTTCATCCTATCCGGCAAGAAGAGGTCCAGAAGAGGGTCCGAAGTCTTCATCCTATCCGGCAAGAAGAGGACATCCGGACCGGTAGACATGTTCATCCAGGCGGGGTCTTCTATCTTCATTCATCTGGCGCGGAGGGGGACCATCTTGAAGCAGCCGACGCGGATCCATCCTCTTCTTCCGGCGACTCCCGATGAATGAAGGTTCCTTTAAGTGACGTCATCCAAGATGGCGTCCCTCGAATTCCGATTGGCTGATAGGATTCTATCAGCCAATCGGAATTAAGGTAGGAAAAATCTGATTGGCTGATTGAATCAGCCAATCAGATTCAAGTTCAGTCCGATTGGCTGATTGGATCAGCCAATCAGATTGAGCTCACATTCTATTGGCTGATCGGAACAGCCAATAGAATGCAAGCTCAATCTGATTGGCTGATCCAATCAGCCAATCAGATTTTTCCTACCTTAATTCCGATTGGCTGATAGAATCCTATCAGCCAATCGGAATTCGAGGGACGCCATCTTGGATGATGTCACTTAAAGGAACCTTCATTCGTCGGGAGTCACCGGAAGAAGAAGATGGATCCGCGTCGGCTGCTTCAAGATGGTCCCGCTCCGCGCCGGATGGATGAAGATAGAAGACGCCGCCTGGATGAACATGTCTACCAGTCAAGATGTCCTCTTCTTGCCGGATAGGATGAGGACTTCGGACCCTCATCTGGACCTCTTCTTGCCGGATAGGATGAAGACTTCGGATCCTCTTCTGGACAGATCGGTGATACCCGGCGTGGTGAAGATAAGGTATGGAGATCTTCAGGTGCTTAGTGTTAGGTTTTTTAAGGGGTGTTTGGGTTAGATTAGGAGTATGTGGGTGGTGGGTTGTAATGTTGGGGGGGGGGGTATTGTATGTTTTTTTTAAATGCTATTCTAAAATAAAAAGTTAACAGCTCTATTACCTTACCAGCCCTTAAAAGGGCCTTTTGCGGGGCATGCCCCAAAGAAAACAGCTCTTTTGCATTTAAAAAAAAACATACAATATCCCCCCAACATTACAACCCACCACCCACATACCCCTAATCTAACCCAAACACCCCTTAAAAAACCTAACACTAAGCCCCTGAAGATCTCCCTACCTTATCTTCACCACGCCGGGTATCACCAATCCATCCAGAAGAGGGTCCAAAGTCTTCATCCTATCCGGCAAGAAAAGGTCCAGAAGAGGGTCCGAAGTCTTCATCCTATCCGGCAAGAAGAGGACATCTGGATCGGTAGACATGTTCATCCAGGCGGCGTCTTCTATCTTCATCCATCCGGCGCGGAGCGGGACGATCTTGAAGCAGCCGACGCGGATCCATCCTCTTCTTCTGGCGACTCCCGATGAATGAAGGTTCCTTTAAGTGACGTCATCCAAGATGGCGTCCCTCGAATTCCGATTGGCTGATAGGATTCTATCAGCCAATCGGAATTAAGGTAGGAAAAATCTGATTGGCTGATTGAATCAGCCAATCAGATTCAAGTTCAGTCCGATTGGCTGATTGGATCAGCCAATCAGATTGAGCTCGCATTCTATTGGCTGATCGGAACAGCCAATAGAATGCAAGCTCAATCTGATTGGCTGATTCAATCAGCCAATCAGATTTTTCCTACCTTAATTCCGATTGGCTGATAGAATCCTATCAGCCAATCGGAATTCGAGGGACGCCATCTTGGATGATGTCACTTAAAGGAACCTTCATTCGTCGGGAGTCACCGGAAGAAGAGGATGGATCCGCGTTGGCTGCTTCAAGATGGTCCCGCTCCGCGCCGGATGGATGAAGATAGAAGACACTGCATGGATGAACATGTCTACCAGTCCGGATGTCCTCTTCTTGCCAGATAGGATGAAGACTTCGGACCCTCTTCTGGACAAATCGGTGATACCCGGCGTGGTGAAGATAAGGTAGGGAGATCTTCAGGTGCTTAGTGTTAGGTTTTTTAAGGGGTGTTTGGGTTAGATTAGGGGTATGTGGGTGGTGGGTTGTAATGTTGGGGGGGGTATTGTATGTTTTTTTTAAATGCTATTCTAAAATAAAAATTTAACAGCTCTATTACCTTACCAGCCCTTAAAAGGGCCTTTGTGGGGCATGCCCCAAAGAAAACAGCTCTTTTGCATTTAAAAAAACATACAATACCCCCCCAACATTACAACCCACCACCCACATACCCCTAATCTAACCCAAACACCCCTTATAAAACCTAACACTAAGCCCCTGAAGATCTCCCTACCTTATCTTCACCACGTCGGGTATCACCAATCCGTCCAGAAGAGGGTCCGAAGTCTTCATCCTATCCGGCAAGAAGAGGTCCAGAAAAGGGTCCGAAGTCTTCATCCTATCCGGCAAGAAGAGGACATCCGGACCGGTAGACATGTTCATCCAGGCGGCGTCTTCTATCTTCATCCATCCGGCGCGGAGCGGGACCATCTTGAAGCAGCCGACGCGGATCCATCCTCTTCTTCCAGCGACTCCCGATGAATGAAGGTTCCTTTAAGTGATGTCATCCAAGATGGCGTCCCTCGAATTCCGATTGGCTGATATGTGAAGGAAGAGGAGGGTTTATTTCAAACATATGGTTACTGATCCCTATTTAAAGGGAATTCAAACAGTCTTAGAGTATACAAGCCTGATGAAACAGGGTCTTCCCTGAGAAAAACGCGTCGCTATTATATCTGCATACACAAGGAGATTTGCCTTTTAACACACCCAGCTGTAATTCGTTGCTGTAATTCGTTGCACCAAGTCTGGTGTTTGTGTGGCATTTCCCTTGCCATTACCAATGGAATAAAAATAAAAATAGAAAATGCACCAAGAAAAAAGTTGTAGATATAAAATCCAAAACGAGGTATAAAACTGAACCTGTAATATAACAAGGAAAAAAAATAGTGCAATACTGTTTGTACACTGTAAATTATAATTAAAAATATGCTCACCAGTATGTCAACGCGTTTCGGCCTTTATCAGGCCTTTCTCAAGACTATACTGTAATGTGTTAACTGGGAGCTTATATAGGGTGACATAATGAAGCAATTAGAACTGTTTTGGCGCCAAATGTTTGCCCCCCCCCCTTCCTGTTAATCCCGGTGGTTCTTGGGAAATTCCATATAATAATCTAAAAACCTGTTATTTTATATGTATCTCTTTTCTAGTATATGTTAAATAAATCATATAGGTAATATAATAGTTAAATTGTGTATTAGAAGAAATCCTCTTAGTTAGTTATTAGTTTGACCAAAACTTCTTTTTCGATAGTGTACTGAGCTTCCGGGTGATTATATTGCTTCTAGTGGCAAATTTAGATGTACATTTTGTCACTTCCGGTTTCGTAGTGACCGGATATTATGTCACTACCGGTTTTGGTATAGCCGGATGTTTACATCTGCCGTAACTTCAGTAAAAGATTCTGGATGTCTAATTACGTTAAATTATAAGTATGTCAAATTAGGAGATCAACAGAGTTTAAACATATAGATGGCGCTCATTACTGTGAATATTCTACAAATGGTTGTAATATGTGCATTTGATAGATCAAACTAGTTTGTCAATGTTTAGCACAGACTGATAGTGGGAGACAATTGGAAGAAGTTATAATAAATAATAGTAGGAAGACTTTTAGAATTGCAATTAGAATAACGACTTCTATTTGATATATAACAATTAAAAAATGGTTAAAAACGATTGAAAAAACAATCTACAAACAATTTAAAATCAATTTAAAAACAGTTGGAAGTTAAATGGACTAATCTTTTTTTTTATATAAAAAACAGTTGCAAAGGTATTAATACTGCTAAATTAAAAACATATAATTCTGGGGCAGAGCCAACTGTTGAAGCAGCTAGACGTGTTTTTCTGAAGCTCCGGGCTCTTAGACTTAATTATCGGATTTAATCCACATACAAAGAGCCCAAACTTTCTCTGGGATATCCTAGATAGCCTGTATTTCCCATCCTCTACTTAAAAAAATAGGAGATTTACTATCTAGCGAGTTTAACACGGACAATTACTTTACAGCTGCGCCACGAGGAGATACCTGACAGAATCTACATATAATTGGCGCTGTTGCAATGGAGGCCCTAGGGATTTGGGAACAACGGATCCAACAACTCCTAGAGCAGCACTTTCAGAGCTTAAAAGAAGATCTAATGTTGCTACTACTACCCCTCGCACCGCAGCTGTGCCATGAGGCTAAGAGCACAAACCTTATGCACTGTGACGGGGGCCACGCTACACTTGCGGACAACATTCAATACTGCTCAGAGATCCCTTCTAGCGACCTCCCGCTGGGCACTGCATTTTCCAAGTCAGGTCAGACATCGGACTTTTCCCTTCCGCTACTTATACATGCAGAGCCAGTACCTGGGGAGACGTGGTGCTCTAAAGCTTTTCGCACACATGTTAATATGTTTTCTTTGGATCTCCCTGCTCACCATGTTCCTCCAGCCCAACGCCTAACGGCCAACCCGGAAATCGGCTTCTGCTCATCGGAGATGGCTGATGCACTAGAGCCAGCTGACTGTCTGATCCATGGACAGTGTGGAGACCTCACGTTGAAGCCGCTCCTAACTACTGAGACCCCGTTATCCTGGGAACTACAGGGACTGCTCATGATGGTAACGCAGGTTGTCACCCACTTTCTCACTGCAGACAGCGGCTCCTACTTGGTACTTACTCTCGGTGTTTGTGTTCAGCAAGCGCTGTGGAATAGCCTATTGCTCCTGCAGGGAATAGACACCACATATTTGCTCCGGAGCACATGGCTTGCAGACAGAATAGGTGTAGGGTAATCTAGGTCAGACTTAAACCTGGTGAACGGCTATCTGTTAGTTAGATTACCTATATTATATTAATACTCAATATGTGTTTTGGGACTTTGGACTCCGATCTCTGTGGCCTTGTAACTGTGCCATGTTTGGGAATTTCTAGTATTCTAGATCAGGGCGGACTGCCTGAACGCTAGGATTCAATGCACTTAAACCTCACTGACACTAATCTATACCCATATTGCCCTGTTGGTTACTGATCTTGCAGCTGTTTAATATGTTTGTGAATGATATATATGTTGATTGTTCCCTATGTTTTGTATATGTTTGCTTATAGCACTAAGATCTAATTTAACTCGGTATAAGGTATTTTCCTTCCTCTACATCTGAGCCTGCTAACCTAGTCCAGATAGCATTTAACCTAATTGCCTAAAAGCCGTCTATGAGATCAACACGCCTTAATAATGAGATCTACTGGATAGCGAATACACTCCCCTCTACATGCTACACCGTTAGGCTGTGCACCTATAATAACCCATAATATCTATGGAACAAGTTTGTATGCATGTTAATATTTAGCCATAGCACCCTAACTCATAAAGCACATAGCCTATTACATGCTCATGACTCTACTGTTCAGTAACACATATTGTTCAAAGTCTCTCAGATACATACAGCCCTATCTGCTTTATTTATACACCTCTGTGACAAGGTCTGAGTGATCCGTTTGGATAGATGTGAATGTAGCTATATAAATATGCATCCAGGATTATTGTGTGCAGCCTTACACTGCATAATATACTACATCTTATAATTACCTACCACCGCTGAATATAAGGTATTAAAATAGCCCTCATGCGCACTTGATGTAAGCAAGAACTCTTCCTTTTATATGCGTGCAATTTTGGTGTGTATTAGTTATAATTTTTACCTAAAATCATAGCATATACATATTGTCTGTTAGCTTGCTGTATAATTCTATATTGAATACCAATGTACCCTACCTTTCTTAGAGTTTTATTATTCCTTATGGTTCATATGAACTACTTCCTTAACCCTTAAGTGTAGATATGATTCACAGTACTATTGTATTTAGCTATGCTTCTATAATTCTCAGTAAACCTCTGATATATACCTTTTTATTACCAATGTTGTTTTAGGCTGTGAGATAGATAATGTCATCCCCAATTGCTCTTCTAGACATGCGTTACATAAGCTTTTGTCCTGGGACATTTACCATACTACATCTGCTTTTTCGTTTTTAATGTTTATTGATTATGACATCTTTAGTTATTGTTTATTGCCTACAGATCTCTGCTGGTCATTGCGATCATACCTTATATCACTTCTCCCTCATATGCTTCACGCAGCCTCTCTTTAACACTTTAGTTTCGGTTATAAAGACGTGATATTACACTTTAATGCTTATCCTACAGCAGATACTTAGACTTGGTCATTCTACAGATATATTCCCCCTTACCAAAATGGCAGAACTATAACTCCCAATACCACATGCCATGGAGCCCAGTATATATACTCAGTTCAAATTGTCTACTATATTATTAATTACACTATTATTGATTGTGAGGAATATCTTATATCTTTGTATTATTGATCTCTTAAAGATGCCAAGTTACCACTATCAGCCAAGCTTATAGATTACATTACATTCCCATATGGGAGACTCGCAACATACATGATCCCAGGTCCGCCCACCATATAGATTAGATATAAAAACTTCCTTCCCTCATAGCTTCACTTGTTTAAACACGCCTCTCATAGTTTCCTATCTTAGCCACTACTATGTACATATTTAGCATGCATAGATTTATAACCGAACCCATACTGCAGCCCCTCCAAATTAGGCTCCGCCCCCCAGCTTTCTCCTCCCCCATCCCTTCCCCCTCCCACAACTCGAGTGGCTTTGGCCCACTGTAATCCCTCTTCCTTCCAGTGCTCTATGACCTACCTATGGTCACCCTACAAGCTAACTCCCCACATCATCGCAGCAATCCTCATTTTATTCATCCTAGAGATGTGGAGACCAGATTACAATAATTAAAATATAAAATGAAGTTTCACTTCAGTTCGCCCAAGCATATATTTGACACCCCCCTAGACACAACATAGGTTTCTACAGGTTAAGGCTGACCTTATGATATTACTATAGTTATGTTTATTTCTGTGAGCCCTAAAAATGTATGATTTACCTTGATATATAGTTCAGTTACTCCTCCACTAGCCTAACAGATATAAGGGGTGTCAACACTGTTGTGCTGTACTTTTGTGTTAATTTGATGATTGGGCAAATGTTGTATTTTGTATTCTTTGTGCTTTCTGAAACTTCAATAAAAAATAAGTTTAAAAAAAAACAAAAAAAAAACAAAAACATATAATTCTTTAGAGATAATAGTCAGGTACATCCGGTTATTAAAATAAAACCTTTAAGAATGATTATGTGGTTTTAGACGATCAATTTTGGGATGGTTTTGATGTCAGACCAATAGCCTCAATGACCTAACTATGTATAGCTTAGAGGAGAGAAGGGAAAGAGGTGATATGATAGCAACTTTCAAGTACATTAAAGGGTTTAGTAAAACTGAGGCTGTGGGTATTTTACATAAAATGGAAAATTCAAGAACAAGGGGTCATGAGCTCAAGCTAAAGGGTAGTATTGATTTATGGAATAAACTTCCTCAAGAGGTAGTAGCAACAAACACTGTGGGGGACTTTAAAAATGCATGGGACAAGCATAGGGCTATCCTACGAACTAGATAAGTTTATACTGTTAGGTAAGGTCGGGCAGACTTGCTGGGCCTATGGCTCTTATCTGCCGTCAATATCTATGTTTCTATGTTAATAGACTCTTTCTACAATTTTTTTACAAAAGGTGAGTGATTCAGAGTACAAAAAAAAAAAAGATAATCTCATACAAGAGTCATGTTTATGAAGATCTAAGAAAATATTGATGGTGGAACATATACATCTATCTAAATTTACTGTATATCAAATATCAGAAGGTCAAACCTGTTTCTAGAATGGGATTAGTGTTCAGAATCTCATAATGTGTGTCTTAAATGTAATCTATATTATACTCTAACAGAGATTACATAGGTTAATAAATGACATTATCTTATAGTGAGATAAATTGTTAGAATGTTAAAAACTTCAGTTGTGTATGGTGATAAGATTACATACCACTAATTATACTGATGGAGATGGGTCCTTACCACTAATTAAGCTGATGAAAGTTATTTCCCAATCTGGGTATGGGTTTAAATCAAAGAAGGATTAACTCATTTATCAGATATTTTAGTCAGCTAGGGTCATTATTGAGGGCTAGTGTGAAGACACATGCAGTCATTTTGATGCACCTGGTCTGATGCGTTTACTGGTCTGATAAACGTCCCTTTTTCTTATTTACCCAGTTTACATGATTTATTCATGAGCCTTTCTCAAGGGAAAGACTGAGTCTCTCTAATCTTTTCTCAGGGACAAGAGGTGTGAGAGATCTTCTTTGTGATTCAGTCCTTTAGGGTAAAGACAATCCAATGTGAAGATCCACTTTGATTCGCTGTATAATATTTTTTTCTCCTAGTCTCCTCCCCTCCAGTTTTTATTGACCTTCTGTATTCCAAAATATTTAAAGTCATTGATATTACCCCTATGTGTGGTTGAAACATGTCTATACAGCGGGGTATCAGTGTTTGACTTCTAGATACACAGGAGGTGCTCTCTGATTCTATCTTTGAGGGCTCTAGATGTCTGTCGCACATATTGGAGGCCGCATGGGCAGGATATCACATATATTACGCCCTTGTCATGGCATCTTATAAGATCTTGAATTTTGTACTCGTCCCTCTTGTTATGTGAGGAGAAACAGTTGGTCTTCAGTCCGCTCTTGCACGCCTTGCAGTTCGGACATGGAAAAAAACCTCTAATTGTTTTACCTTGATAATCTTTGATGTTTCTGATCTTATTTCTTGGGATGCTTGAGGCCAGCATGTTTTTCAAATTTTTAGTTCTCCTATAGATAAACTTTGGCTGGGATATTAGTTTTTCCCCAATTACATCATCGTCTTTCAGTATTGTCCAATTTTTCCTAATACTTCTTTCTATGATATGTCTGTTGGCACAATACTCTGTTATCATGGGTACATTAATTATGTCTTCTTTCCATTTGTTCGCTGGCTTGCTTTTATATTTGATAAGGCTATTCCTGTTTATCTTTCCAACTTCCTCTATTTTTTCTTCCAAAATCTCTTTGTTATACCCTCTTTAGAGAAATCTTTGCTTCAGTATTTCCGCCTGTTTCTCCCATTGCTTGGGATTAGAGCAGTTTTTTCTTACCCTTAGGAGTTGTCCCTTCGGTATGTTAGCTTAATTTTTATATATCAAATAGAAGTCGTTATTCTAATTGCAATTCTAAAAGTCTTCCTACTATTATTTACTATAACTTCTTCCAATTGTCTCCCACTATCAGTCTGTGCTAAACATTGACAAACTAGTTTGATCAATCAAATGCACATATTAAAACCATTTGTAGAATATTCACAGTAATGAGCGCCATCTATATGTTTAAACTCTGTTGACCTCCTAATTTGACATACTTATAACTAAACGTAATTAGACATCCAGAATCTTTTACTGAAGTTACGGCAGATGTAAACATTTGGCTATACCGAAACCGGAAGTGACGTCATATCCGGTCACTACAAAACCGGAAGTGACAAAATGTACATCTAAATTTGCCACTGGAAGCAATATAATCACCCGGAAGCTCAGTACACTATTGAAAAAGAAGTTTTGGTCAAACTAATAATTAACTAAGAGGATTTCTTCTTATACACAATGGATCTATTATATTACCTAAATGATTTACTTAACATATACTAGAAAAGAGATACATATACAAATAACAGGTTTTTAGATTATTATATGGAATTTCCCAATAACCACCGGGATTAACAGGGGCGGGCCAAACATTTGGCGCCAAAAAAGTTCTAATTGCTTCATTATGTCACCCTATATAAGCTCCCAGTTAACACATTACAGTATAGTCTTGAGAAAGGCCTGGTAAAGGCCGAAATGCGTTGACATACTGGTGAGCATATTTTTAATTATAATTTACAGTGTACAAACAATATTGCACTATTGTTTTTTCCTTGTTATATTGCAGGTTCAGTTTATTCCTCGATTTTATATCTGCAACTTTTTTCTTGGTGCATTTTCTATTTTTATTTTTATTCCATTGGTATAGACCACCATATCTCTGAATTTTTATTTTATTTTTTCATTTTTGCACCAATATTTTTGACCTTGAATATTTGTCACACCCATTTTGAAGGTGGACAGATCACTTAGTAGTTTCACTGGATTTTCATTTGTACTTTATTTTGGACATGGTTCTGTTTGAATTATAACACCACTAGTATTTTTTGATTGTCACATTAACTTGATTGTCACATTTTTATATTTTTATTTTTGTTTCTATATGTGATTGTCACACACAACACTGTTATTACACATTTACCCATCTGTTTATCCTTGGCTAAGCACGTATATAACGTATTTAACCTATTATCTTTAGACTCTAACATGGATCCATGCAGTTTTTAACCATTGTTTTTTTTATCATATTCATCTTGTTTTAATTTTAAAATGTTTTGAATTGTCCTAATAAATTGTCATAATTTTAGCCTCTTTAGCCTTTTTAGCTACTTAGCGCTAACTCTCCCACCCCCACCTTTTGTGAATAAAGTAATAACAAACACATTTATTCATAATCAAAAATATTTATTGTCATATTTTTAAAAAAAAAAAAAAAAAGAAGGACAGACATAATAAAACAAAATATAAATTAAAATTAACAAAATAAATAAGGACAGACATAATAAAACAAATAAAAAATAAAATGAGCACATTAAAAACCATAATAAAATGAGCAAATTAAAACTAATCTTTGTTTTTTTTTTTGGTTTATGGGGAGAGGTGGGGGGGGATCTCTCCCTTGTTGCCGTTCTCCCAAAAGTTAAAAACAATTGACGATTAAAAATACGGTTGTCTTAGTCTGCCCTCTCCCGATGCTGGAGTTCTCCCTGCTCTGCAGCTGCCCTGGCCCTATCTACTTCTAATCTCTCCCTATCAAAGTTTACTATATGACTATCCCTCTGCCTTTCATAAAAAAATCTATCCCTCTCTAATTCTAATCTGGCACAATCCCTCATCCATTCATATTGAAATCTTTCCCTCTCTAAATCTATTCTAGCTGATTCTATTCTCAACCTTTCCCTCTCTATATCTTATCTTTCCCTATCTACTATAATGCCACTCTCTAATATCTGCCCCTGTTGTTCAACAGATGATCTTAATGCCCCATGCAACTCATGGTGATCATCCTGGTACTGTCTGGCCAGATGTAACATTTCCTGAACTGCCTCCTCATCATGATGGGAGGCAGTTCGTGGCCAGGATCAGCACGGCCATGAGCTGATGGAGCATGAGCAACATGTGCAGGAGGGGCACCAGGGTCGAAAGCAGCTGGGCCTTCTGGGTCAGGAGGGGCAGCACAGCTGAGAGCCTCCAAATCTGATGTCCCCTGGGAGATTCCCTGTTCCTGGGATTCTGGATATTGGGTCTCTCCCAGGGACTCCTCCTCCACTACAATAGCTCTCAACTGTCGAAAACAACCGTCGACCTCCTCCGAAACATTAAGTGCACATTCCACATCTAAAGAAATTACAAAAAAATATATATTTTAATCCAATTTAATGTAAATTGAAAGATTAAATGCATATGATATTAAACATATATCTTCCTTGATTACTATCGAGATAGAAAATATAAGACACTGTATTTTAACATGAACGATTTGTATGGTTAATGTTATCTTAAATGGATTAAAGAATTCAAAATGTTGCTATATAATTTTTTTAACAAAAGTGCTTATTATAAAAGCTATATCATTTTCAACAATGTATTTAAGTATTCACCATGCACCAGCATTTTCAACACAGCAATTTTCTTAATTGAACATTTTTAAAATCTGTTTAGACTGTTTCTTTATCACTGACATGATTACAAGCCCCACTGGTGCTGTGAGAAACTTGAGTATTGACAATGATGTTGCACTGAGAATATCTTAGAGGCCTATTTATCAAAGGTCTGTTGGACCTGATCCAACAGTGCGGATCAGGACTGCCATACCTTGCTGAATGCGGAGAGCAATACGCTCTCCGTATTCAGCATTGCACCAGCAGCTCTTGTGAGCTACTGGTGCAACGACGCCTCCTGCAGACTCATGGCCAATGGTCTGCAAGCAGAGGGGGGTCAATCAACCTGATCATACTCGATCGGGTTGAATTGTGGTGATGTCTTTCCACCTGCTCAGAGCAGGTGGACAGGGTTATGGAGCAACAGTCTTTAGACCGCTATTTATAAGAATAGTTATATTGTAAGATTTCAATATATATATATATATATATATATATATATATATATATATATATATATATAGACACACCTCTATATATGAGATAATGCCGATGTTTGTCTAAGTTAAACAAATATTCCAATAAAAATATAATGTTAATGCTGGTGATAGAGCATGCAATTTGAATGAACTTTTATTAAGTCCAAAAAAAAACTTTTCTTAATGCTTATATTTTCTAAAATGTAGCCTTCGATGTTCTGTGTTTCTCACTTGATTATTGTTGTTGAAATCTAGGCAAACAATCATCAGGCAATACACAGGTGATGATCCAAACCTGGGATTTATTAGAAGTTGAAAGGGACTGGCAATTCAAATATGTTCTTTCATGATTAAAGGGATAGTTTAGTCAAAAATAAACTTTCATGATTCAGATAGAGCATGCAATTTTAAGCAACTTTCTAATTTACTCCTATTATCAATTGTTATTCTTTCTCTTGGTATCTTTATTTAAAAAAAGCTAGAAAATAAGATTAAGAGCAGGCCCATTTTTGTTTCAGCACATGGATAGTGCTTGCTGATTATATGATTAAATTTAGACACCAATCAGCAAGCGCTACCCAGGTTCTGAACTAAAAATGTGCTGGCTTCTAAGCTTACATTCCTGGATTTCAAATAAAGATAACAAGAGAACCAAAAAAAATGATAATAGGAGTAAATTAGGAAGTTGCTTAAAATTGTATGCTCTATCAGAACCATGAAAGTTTAATTTTAACTACACTATCCCTTTAAGCTAGAGAATACAAATTTTATTTTTAAAATAAATGTAGTTCGATTTAAACTCGGTATGTTTTGAATGAGCAACAATGCACTACTTTTTGCTGACTGAACACATTGGTGAGCTAATGACAATCCATATATATATATATATATATATATATATATATATATATATATATATATATATATATCAGTCTATCTATCTATCTATCTATCTATCTATCTATCTATCTATCTATCTATATATGCATAAACCAATCATCATCTATAACCTTGGTTATTTGATACTACAGAGCTTGCAGTTAAAATTGGCTGATCGGAACAGCCAATAAAATGCGAGCTCAATCTGATTGGCTGATTGGATCAGCCAATCCGATTGAACTTTAATCAGATTGGCTGATTCAATAAGCCAATCAGATTTTTCCTACCTTAATTCCGATTGGCTGATAGAATCCTATCAGTCAATCGGAATTCGAGGGACGCCATCTTGGATGACGTCATTTAAAGGAACCTTCATTCGGTGTTAGGACGTCGGAAGAAGAGGATGGATCCGCGCCGGCTGCTTCAAGATGGACCCGCTCCGCTCCGGATGGAAGAAGATAGAAGATGCCGCCTGGATGAAGACTTCAGACCCTCTGGAGGACCTCTTCTGGCCGGATAGGATGAAGACTTTGGACCCTCTGGAGGATCTCTTCTGGCCGGATAGGATGAAGACTTCAGATGGTACCCGGCTGGGTGAAGACAAGGTAGGAAGATCTTCAGGGGCTTAGTGTAAGGTTTTTTAAAGGGGGGTTTGGGTGGGTTAGATTAGGGTTATGTGGGTGGTGGGTTGTAATGTTGGGGGGGTATTGTATGTTTTTTTTTTTACAGGCAAAAGAGCTGATTTATTTGGGGCAATCCCCACAAAAAGCCCTTTTAAGGGCTGGTAAGGTAATAGAGCTGTTAACTTTTTATTTTAGAATAGGGTAGGGCACTTTTTTTATTTTGGGGGGCTTTGTTATTTTTTTAGGGGGCTTAGAGTAGGTGTAATTAGTTTAAAATTCTTGTAATCTTTTTTTGTTGTTGTAATTTAGTGTTTGTTTTTTTTGTAATTTAGTTTAGTTGATTTAATTGTAGGTAATTGTAGGTAGTTTAGATAATTAATTTATTGATAGTGTAGTGTTATTTTATTTTAATTATTTTAACTAGGTAGCTATTAAATAGTAAATAACTATTTAATAGCTATTGTACCTAGTTAAAATAAATACAAAGTTGCCTGTAAAATAAATATAAATCCTAAGGCCTAGATTTGGAGTTTGGCGTTAGCCGTGAAAACCAGCGTTAGAGGCTCCTAACGCTGGTTTTAGGCTAACTCTGGTATTTGGAGTCAGTCAAAAAAGGGTCTAACGCTCACTTTTCAGCCGCGACTTTTCCATACCGCAGATCCCCTTACGTAAATTGCGTATCCTATCTTTTCAATGGGATTTTTCTAACTCCGGTATTTAGAGTCGTGGCTGAAGTGAGCGTTAGAACTCTAACGACAAAACTCCAGCCGCAGGAAAAAAGTCAGTAGTTAAGAGCTTTCTGGGCTAACGCCGGTTCATAAAGCTCTTAACTACTGTACTCTAAAGTACACTAACACCCATAAACTACCTATGTACCCCTAAACCGAGGTCCCCCCACATCGCCGCCACTCGATTAAATTTTTTTAACCCCTAATCTGCCGACCGCCAACTACGTTATCCTTATGTACCCCTAATCTGCTGCCCCTAACACCGCCGACCCCTATATTATATTTAGTAACCCCTAACCTGCCCCCCACAACGTCGCCGCCAGCTACCTACACTTATTAACCCCTAATCTGCCGACCGCAAAGCGCCGCCACCTACGTTATCCTTATGTACCCCTAATCTGCTGCCCCTAACACCGCCGACCCCTATATTATATTTATTAACCCCTAATCTGCCCCCACAACGTCGCCTCCACCTGCCTACACTTATTAACCCCTAATCTGCCGAGCGGACCTGAGCGCTACTATAATAAAGTTATTAACCCCTAATCCGCCTCACTAACCCTATAATAAATAGTATTAACCCCTAATCTGCCCTCCCTAACATCACCGACACCTAACTTCAATTATTAACCCCTAATCTGCCGACCGGAGCTCACCGCTATTCTAATAAATGTATTAACCCCTAAAGCTAAGTCTAACCCTAACACTAACACTCCCCTAAGTTAAATATAATATACATCTAACGAAATTAATTAACTCTTATTAAATAAATTATTCCTATTTAAAGCTAAATACTTACCTGTAAAATAAATCCTAATATAGCTACAATATAAATTATAATTACATTGTAGCTATTTTAGGATTAATATTTATTTTACAGGCAACTTTGTAATTATTTTAACCAGGTACAATAGCTATTAAATAGTTAAGAACTATTTAATAGTTACCTAGTTAAAATAATTACAAAATTACCTGTCAAATAAATCCTAACCTAAGTTACAATTAAACCTAACACTATACTATCATTAAATTAATTAAATAAAATACCTACAATTACCTACAATTAAACCTAACACTACACTATCAATACATTAATTAAATACAATACCTACAAATAACTACAATGAAATCAACTAACTAAAGTACAAAAAATAAAAAAGAACTAAGTTACAAAAAATAAAAAAATATCTACAAACATAAGAAAAATATTACAACAATTTTAAACTAATTACACCTACTCTAAGCCCCCTAATAAAACAACAAAGCCCCCCAAAATAAAAAACGCCCTACCCTATTCTAAATTACTAAAGTTAAAAGCTCTTTTACCTTAGCAGCCCTGAACAGGGCCCTTTGCGGGGCATGCCCCAAGAAGTTCAGCTCTTTTGCCTGTAAAAAAAACATACAATACCCCCCCCAACATTACAACCCACCACCCACATACCCCTAGTCTAACCCAAACCCCCCTTAAATAAACCTAACACTAAGCCCCTGAAGATCTTCCTACCTTGTCTTCACCATACCAGGTTCACCGATCGGTCCTGAAGAGCTCCTCCGATGTCCTGATCCAAGCCCAAGCGGGGGGCTGAAGATGTCCATGATCCAGTAGAAGTCTTCATCCAAGCGGGGCAGAAGAGGTCTTCCATCCGATTGAAGTCTTCATCCAAGCGGGGCAGAAGAGGTCTTCCATCCGATTGAAGTCTTCATCCAGGCGGCATCTTCTATCGACATCCATCTGGAACGGAGCGGCAGCATCCTGAAGACCTCCGACGCGGAACATCCATCCTGGCCGACGACTGAACGACGAATGACGGTTCCTTTAAATGACGTCATCCAAGATGGCGTCCCTCGAATTCCGATTGGCTGATAGGATTCTATCAGCCAATCGGAATTAAGGTAGGAATATTCTGATTGGCTGATGGAATCAGCCAATCAGATTTAGCTCGCATTCTATTGGCTGATCGGAACAGCCAATAGAATGCAAGCTCAATCTGATTGGCTGATTGGATCAGCCAATCAGATTGAACTTGATTCTGATTGGCTGATTCCATCAGCCAGTCAGAATATTCCTACCTTAATTCCGATTGGCTGATATCATCCAAGATGGCGTCCCTCGAATTCCGATTGGCTGATAGGATTCTGTCATTTAAAGGAACCGTCATTCGTCGTTCAGTCGTCGGCCAGGATGGATGTTCCGCGTCGGAGGTCTTCAGGATGCTGCCGCTCCGTTCCAGATGGATGTCGATAGAAGATGCCGCCTGGATGAAGACTTCAATCGGATGGAAGACCTCTTCTGCCCCGCTTGGATGAAGACTTCAATCGGATGGAAGACCTCTTCTGCCCCGCTTAGATGAAGACTTCTACCGGATCATGGACATCTTCAGCCCCCCGCTTGGGCTTGGATCAGGACATCAGAGGAGCTCTTCAGGACCGATCGCTGAACCTGGTATGGTGAAGACAAGGTAGGAAGATCTTCAGGGGCTTAGTGTTAGGTTTATTTAAGGGGGGTTTGGGTTAGATTAGGGGTATGTGGGTGGTGGGTTGTAATGTTGGTGGGGGGGTATTGTATGTTTTTTTTACAGGCAAAAGAGCTGAACTTCTTGGGGCATGCCCCGCAAAGGGCCCTGTTCAGGGCTGGTAAGGTAAAAGAGCTTTTAACTTTAGTAATTTAGAATAGGGTAGGGCATTTTTTATTTTGGGGGGCTTTGTTGTTTTATTAGGGGGCTTAGAGTAGGTGTAATTAGTTTAAAATTGTTGTAATATTTTTCTTATGTTTGTAGATATTTTTTTATTTTTTGTAACTTAGTTCTTTTTTTTTTTGTACTTTAGTTAGTTTATTTCATTGTAGTTATTTGTAGGTATTGTATTTAATTAATGTATTGATAGTGTAGTGTTAGGTTTAATTGTAGGTAATTGTAGGTATTTTATTTAATTAATTTAATGATAGTATAGTGTTAGGTTTAATTGTAACTTAGGTTAGGATTTATTTGACAGGTAATTTTGTAATTATTTTAACTAGGTAACTATTAAATAGTTCTTAACTATTTAATAGCTATTGTACCTGGTTAAAATAATTACAAAGTTGCCTGTAAAATAAATATTAATCCTAAAATAGCTACAATGTAATTATAATTTATATTGTAGCTATATTTGGATTTATTTTAAAGGTAAGTATTTAGCTTTAAATAGGAATAATTTATTTAATAAGAGTTAATTAATTTCGTTAGATGTAAATTATATTTAACTTAGGGGGGTGTTAGTGTTAGGGTTAGACTTAGCTTTAGGGGTTAATACATTTATTAGAATAGCGGTGAGCTCCGGTCAGCAGATTAGGGGTTAATAATTGAAGTTAGGTGTCGGTGATGTTAGGGAGGGCAGATTAGGGGTTAATACTATTTATTATAGGGTTAGTGAGGCGGATTAGGGGTTAATAACTTTATTATAGTAGCGCTCAGGTCCGCTCGGCAGATAAGGGGTTAATAAGTGTAGGCAGGTGGAGGCGACATTCTGGGGGGCAGATTAGGGGTTAATAAATATAATATAGGGGTCGGCGATGTTAGGGCAGCAGGTTAGGGGTACATAGGGATAATGTAAGTAGCGACGGTGTCCAGAGCGGTAGATTAGGGGTTAATAATAATATGCAGGGGTCAGCGATAGCGGGGGCGGTAGAATAGGGGTTAATAAGTGTAAGCTTAGGGGTGTTTAGACTCGGGGTACATGTTAGAGTGTTAGGTGCAGACGTAGGAAGTGTTTACGCATAGCAAACAATGGGGCTGCGTTAGGAGCTGAACGCGGCTTTTTTGCAGGTGTTAGGTTTTTTTTCAGCTCAAACAGCCCCATTGTTTCCTATGGGGGAATCGTGCACGAGCACGTTTTTGAGGCTGGCCGCTTGCGTAAGCAACTCTCGGTATCGAGAGTTGAAGCTGCGTTAAATATGCTCTACGCTCCTTTTTTGGAGCCTAACGCAGCCTTTATGTGGACTCTCAATACCAGAGTTATTTTTATGGTGCGGCCAGAAAAAAGCCGGCGTTAGCTACGCGGGTCCTTACCGACAAAACTCTAAATCTAGCCATAAAATAGCTACAATGAAATTATTATTTATATTGTAACTATATTAGGGTTTATTTTACAGGTAAGTATTTAGCTTTAAATACATACACTAGCAAAATAATCGCATTCAATATCACTATATATTAAGACAAACATACATATACAACACTTCACTAATAACACACCATCGCAAATTCACATTTAAACAGAATACTATTGGTCAATGTTATAGAAAACGAGCACTATGACATCATCGCATTCTACACATTCCACAAATACTAACTCAAAATGAGCATGCGCAAATTCACACACCTAATACACATTGCACAAATAATAATTGCTAATAAAGCACACATGAACACAATTTACAACGCAAATAGGTACATCATTAAACATTTACACAGGGTATATAAGCACCACACTAGCATGGCTTCTTTGACTGTGTTGCTGGTGGGTCTTTGGAGATTGGAGGTTTAAGATTAGAGAGTTTGTGCATTATTGTCAGTGAGTTAGTGTTAGTGTGAGAGAGTCAGTTGTTAGTGTTATCGTGAGTGAGTTAGTGGGAGTGGGAGTTAGTGGGAGTGCGAGAGAGTCAGTTAGTGGGAGTAGGAGTGAGTTAGTGGTAGTGGGAGTTGTTAGTGAAAGTTAGTGGTAGTGTGAGAGAGTCAGTTAGTGGGAGCGTGAGTTAGTGCTAGTGTGAGTTATTGAGAGTTAGTGGGAGTGTGAGTTAGTGAGAATTAGTAGTAGTGTGAGTTAGTGAGAATTAGTAGTAGTGTGAGTTAGCGAGCGATTGATTTTTCTGTACACTTAACACATTTACACGCAAACACATTCAATACATTCATACACTTATCAATAACACTACATACACTCCATAACCCATACCCCCTCATACTACACTCCATACCCCATTCCCTGTAGTCCCATTCCCTTTCATCCCATTTACTCTTATCCCATACCTCATCCCCATCCCATACCCATCCCCTAGTTACATTTAGTTTACATATCCTCCTTTTAGTCTTCTTCTTTTTGTTTATTTAAATACTCCTTACCCTCTTTGTTTTTTTAGATCCCTCTCACACTTTCAGCACTTATTTTGTCTTTTTAGTTCTTTATTTTGAACCCCTTTCATTTCATCACACTCACTTTTTGTTTGATTATTTGGGGTTTAGTTTAGGGAACAGATGGAGGGCAGGCAGGGGAGAGGTAGAGGGGGGAGGAGAGGGAGGGGGAGAGGAACAGGGCAGGATGGGGGGCAGGAAGGGGGGCAGGAAGCGGGGGTGGAAGCGGTGGGTGGACCCAGCCACTTGGTTCAAGATGAACAAGTGGCTGGGCCCAGTGGCGGACAGAGTAGGGCTTCACAGTCCGGGAAACAGAGGGCATCGTCACAGGGGAAGGCCAAGTCGACTAGGGAGGCGAGGTTTTCGATGGAGGAGAAGGAGGCCCTCGTTGAGGCCTATATGGCCAGGTATAGGAGGCTGCAGCACCAGTAGACCACCCCGACTGAGAAGAGGAAGCTCTGGCATGAGATAAGGAATGCAGTCAATGCAGTGGGTGGCCGGAATAGAGATATGGACTCTATAAAACATCGATACCGGGACTGTAAGATGGATCTCAAGAAAAAGTTAAGCCTGGAGGCCCGACATGCCGCAGGAACCGGAACCTGCCCTGGAAATCGAGAATTGCCGATGGGAGGAAATGTTGCGGCCCAGCATCTCCGAGGTGGATGCAGTCGGTATCAGAGGAATTGATACCGGGAACCTGCCATTCTCATCTGACGGTAAGCTCATTTAAGAATAAATTCACATACGAATGTATTTCAAGGGACACTATACGCAAACCTTTACTTTCATGATTAAGGTAGCGAATTCAATTTTACAAAACATTCTAATGTACTTATATTACCTAATTTGAATCATTCTTGAGATATATTTTAATGAAGAAATAGCCATACACACGGTGAACCAATCACAGGATGCAGCTATATTCAGCTAACAATCAGCATCTTATAAGCATATTTAGATATGCTTTTCAGCAAAGAATATCCAGAGAATGCAGCTAATTAGATAAGAAAAGTACATTAGAAAGTTGATTATAAATGAATGCTTCTAAATCATGAAAGATAAAACATTGGGTTTCATGTCCCTTTAAGGATCAGATTAATGCTATTACGCTGTTTACACGCATTCACAATTACTTTGCGGTTACATCAGTATCTAGGCTATAGGTTAGGTGTGCATTTAAACAGACTGAAAACAAACGCTAAAACATTCAGATTGACCACAGATATCACAAACACGTTTTAGAAAATGCGGAAATCGTATTGATTGTTAGATTTCGAAGTGGATTAATGATTCTGCATTTGTAATTGTATCGTGAGCTAAGTCATTTAAAGCTTCATTTGGAAATATGCTAATATATACATTTATTTCTTTTTCAAATATACAGAGTCTGGGGAGGAGGCAGCACAACAAATACAGCCTCCTCCATCTCCCCGGGATGAGAGTAGTGGGGAGGAATTTCCACTTCGGAGGGAAGAGGCCCCCCCCGTGACGAAGAGGGCACGGAAGCAGATGAAGAGGCCCCGGAAGCAGAGGAGGAGGCCGCGGAACCAGAGGCCCCTCAAGGACCCGCACACCACCGTGCATGGGCACCCCGCCGTGCATGGGTACCCCGCCAAGCACAAAAAGAGGAAATAGCGGAGGTGCGGGTTCTACTGGACTACATAGACCAGATGCGTAACTCCCAGATACAAAATATTGAAGGCCGAACTCGAATTATTGATGGACAAAACCAAATAATTGAAGGACAAAATCAAATAATAAACATACTTAATAGAATAGAAGAAGGGCAAAGCAGAATCATTAATCTACACCAAGAGATGTTTAATTTTTTCCGGGAGGCGCATGCTGGTCTGCCTCCTGGTCCGCCTCCTGCTGCTGGGCCTCCTGCTGCTGTGCCTCCTGCTGCTGGGCCTCCTGCTGCTGGGCCATCTTCTCCTGCTGGCCCATCTTCTCCTGCCGGGCCATCTCCTCCTGCCGAGCCATCTTCTCCTCCTCAGCCATCTTCTCCTCCTCAGCCATCTTTTCCTCCTCAGCCATCTTCTCCTCCTCAGCCATCTTCTCCTCCTCAGCCATCTTCTCCTCCTCACCTTGGTCGTCCCAGTACTCTTCCTTCCACTCTTCCCACAACATCTCCAAGGAGAACTCGTCAGAGTCGGCAGTTGCCCCTCCCAGAGCCTCAGCCCAGTGGGAAGAGGGGAAGGAAGAGGAAGTAAGTATTTGTTTTCATGTTTAATGTTTTTTTTATTTAATGTGTAATGGATAGGTATGTGATGATGTGGTTTTCATACACTTGTGGACCACACTCTGTATATAATCTACTTCTATGGGACCGGGTCCATGGAGGCAGATTGTTTGCAGAGTGTGGGTTATAAGTGTGTGAAAACCACATCATCACATACCTATCCTTGTTCATGATATTGATTGGTTTCTGTGATGTGATGTCCAAACTGTTTCCCGAATCGCAAACAAAATTACCATTACAATTATCCATGATGGCATATTACTGTTTGAATGCCAATAACACAGCTTAAAGGGACAGTCAGAAAATTATTGATTACAAAGAAAACACTGTATTACGCATTATCAAGTTGGAAACAACAAAACATGGAGAAATACGTGTGACTTATGTGCTTACCCTTGTATCTCTGACTATGAAAAATGAACACTTATTTGTTGTTCTGACATAACAACATTTTAGATATCAATGATCAATACATGGTAAATAATATGCTGTATGAGCACAAGGTTTAACATATACAAATGCTATCCAAATGCCCTCTAGTGGTCAAATTGTATAATGATTACATGCACTCTTCAAGCTCGAAGAAATGAGCACACGAACCTCATAGGTTTATCTAGCAAATTAAAATAAACACAGACAAATGATTAATTGGTGAGAAACCTTTGATATCATTGATATTACAAAATTGACTTTTAAAATAATGCAAAACATTATTTGTTTTCTAAACTGTCCCTTTAACAAAATTACATATGCTAACATATATTTGAAGATTGTTGGTATATCTACATGTACTTGTTCAAACAATAAATATTGAAATCAGATTTATATTGACGTGTTAAATAAAGTCTATTTTCTTAAAGAGACATTATTGTGTTCATTTATTTTCAGAAAGACATTTGTTTTAAAGTCCTTTTAGGAGTGGGGGGTGAAAATATGCTAACAATAATATATTTGGAGATTAACCAATGTGGAACTCATACATGATACAAAAATAAACATTTGCATTAAAGGGACAGTATACTATATTTTTAACTGAACTGTATGTAATAGACACTACTAGAAACAACAAGATTAACATATACTGATATCAATATTACAAAGCTTTAAACACTTTCAAAGAAAATAGGGTTATCTCTATTGAAAATATAGATGAACCCCCATTACAACCGTAAAACAAGACAATACCCCATCATTAACATATGAAAAGACACTTTACACAAACAGGAGCAAGCTGGAGATGGTACTCACATGAAACTCAGAGGCTTGACGAGGAGTCAGAAAATTACTTACATTTTCTTTGAACACAAGCAAAATGAAACGTGTATTTGTTAAACAATGGACTATCTAACTAGAGACAAAATAAAAAGTTTTGATTTATAATGTGAGTGTCTAATGAACCTTTAATAGAATATACGACGAAATTACATTTAGAAGAAGTCGCCATCATATATTTAGCATATGATAAAGATAAATGCATATTGATTATTTGATTCTAACACAATAGCGCATATTTATGAATTAGATATCTTTAACATTAAACACAACAGTCATTTTACATAAAAAGGAACATATTGTTGACAAACATATTAAACAACATGGACTATAGAGATTTGCACTTGCCTCGAAATATCTTATGCATGAAAACATTTTGCTTTCGTTCGTTTATTCAACCAGACATCCAGCAAAAGAGAATGTGGTGGTCTTTATCAGCTATGGTTCAACAATGTAACATGATGCAAACAATCCATATTCGCAATGTTTTTAAACTTGGCTTCATTTACAAACGTGTTTAACGTGCACAAACAAATATTGCGGGACTACGTAATACAATCAGACGTTTTTTTACCTTTGCATGTGACGTCTTAATTAACATGGCGCTTCCTTGATCACGTAAGAACGCAATCCAATAAAAGGCACATTCCTGATCACGTAAGAACGCAAACCAAAAAAAAGGCGCATCCTTGATCGCGTAAAAACGCCATCCAATAAAAGCGGCATCCTTGATCGCGTAAAATCGCCATCCAATAAAAGGTGCATCTTTGATCGCGTAAAAACCACATACAATAAAAGGCGCATCCTTGATCGCGTAAAAACGCCATCCAATAAAAGGTGCATCCTTGATCGCGTAAAACGTCAGTCAATACAAGGAATCATTGGACAGCCTGGCAGGTGACGTCTTAAGCAACATGGCGTATCCATGATCGATCAAAAACCGCAGCCAATACAAGGACTCAGTTGACAGCTTGGTATATCACTAAGAAACGTATTTATATGTTAGTAACTAGTATGTGTCTAGATTGCTATCTAGGAATGTCATGAAATCATGATTCATCTTTTCGGACTTGACTGTCCCTTGAACTATAGCTATGGTGTATATCTTTAACCTTTAAAAGATACACATGAGAAATACATATGACATTGATGTTTTAAGATATGTTTAGATTGTTTGGAAATAACAATAATGACACATGTATTGATCAAATGGGTCATTTATTCAAGTTGAAATATGGTCAGACTACCTATAGCCATATATAGGAGGAGAAGTATTTTTTAAAAATATTTTGAAAAACATATTCCTCATATAAAATATTTGCATAACACACAGAGATTGATTTGGTTACACTTTTACAATAAGATAGAATAGAAAATGAAATACATGTGCTGTCAACATTACAATAAGATTGTTTATTATTAAGATTATATGTCATTGTTCATGTAAAAAGGACAAAAACGCTTTAGAAATGGAAATACATTCATTAAAAATTGTGCTCACCATCACTTAAAGGGACATGATTATTATTTATAAAAAGAGGATACACAAAGACAATACTATTTCAATAAAATGAACAATTTACAGGGATTATATCATTGTATCAATCCTCAGATCATTTGTTAAAGGTGCAGCAATTCATGCAGAGTTTATAAATACACACATGGATGTGAAATTTGAAATATACATATATAACAATCTTTATATACATATATAAAACAATTACTATGCTAATCATAATCATGCAATGATAAAGATTTTAGATAACAATATAAAGACCAAAATAATAATTACATTGGAGATGTTAATCTTAAAGTCATTTAGAATTGTATTACATATATGATTCAGGAAACAACATTATTTTGGGTATGTCCCTTTAAGGATCAACCATATAAAATAGAGATTTCAATCAATGACATGAATAAGGAGTCTGGGCCTGGGCAGGAGTCTGGGCAGGGGTCTGGACCTGGGCAGGGGTCTGGGCCTGGGCAGGGGTCTGGAACTGGGCAGGGGCGGAAACCAGATGACCAGAGGTGGAGGATCCATCTGAAATAAATAATACAAATATATTAACATCTCATACATCATGAAATCAAATCAACACATTTAAAATTGATTATGTTTTCAATATACTTAGAAGTGTGTTTGAATTTGTAAACAATTATGAAATGAGGATATGGTATGCATATAGGCACTCAGATGAATATCAATTACTGTCTGTACAATTATAACATTATTATTGTGTTTTGGCCTGGAATATGCATGTGACATAATGATGGCATGAATTATACATTTAAAAAAAAAAAATTCATGCTGCCTAATATAGAAAGGGGTCAGTAGTGTATTTGAACAGACAAATAATATTCCTTTTTAAAGTGCAAAAGCTGTAGACTTTAAATGTCTTCAATAAAATGATTTCCAATAAAGCAACATGTTGGAAACATGATAGATATATTACACATACCATCAGACTCCAAGGCAGCCTCTTCCTCCTCTGTCACACGTTATATCAATCTCTGTAAAACATAACATGTTGTGTACACGTTAAGATCACATATTATAACATATGTTACTGTTGATCAAAGACACACATCAATGTTGCATTAAAGATATACACACCCAAAGTTATGATTTACATCATTTTGATGGAGCATACAAATGAGATTAGATTTGTTATTCTCAATGATTCAGATTTTCGATGTATTGTTTGTATTAATTTTAAAATCATAAAAGCATAGTACATAGAACATTTAAGATTTCTCATGTGTGTATCACTTGATGACTGTTGTCAAAAATGAACATGGAAACAAACATATGCTATACATCTTCTGAATAACAAAGGTGTAGACTAAGAAAGTTTTAATTATTAATCTTTCAATATTCAAAGAAAATTAATATATAATCAGAGGAGTAAATTATGTGTTTGTTTCAAATGTTATGCTTCATCAGAATCATGCTCATAATATTGATTACCAATACTCCTTCAATGACATATAAATCAGTCAATGGACTTACCAGGAGACCGCAAAGGTGTCTCTGTGTCAGTGCTGGATTCCTCTGGGCTCCCCACACCAACTCACTCTATGAATGATATAGATATATATTAGTGAACACATTTGGGATAGCAATAAATCACATCTGTAGCGAATTTTAAGAATAATCAACTTGAAAATGAGAAGAATAGAGCAGTCATTAAACAAAAAAATGCTTGATTGAATCAAGGGGATTCTGTTAAAAATGATGTATTGAACATATGTTTCATTTCTGACTATATTAGACATCAAACTCATCTCATACAATGCTATTGCATATCTAAATATACCCATTGATCTATGTTCTTAAAAGAATACACACAAACCACATTTTGAATAACAGCTGTTGACAAAAATAAACAAAGACATGTGGCACATCGAGCCATTTGTGCAATGTACAGTAATCTTGTTTAGGACACAACACATATTGATCACAATACAAAACCAAATGGATTAGTACAAATATGTAATCATGGTGCTGTTAGAGTATGCTGATATCTATAAAGTAACTCCAACAGTGAATATGTGAATTATATATCAATATTGTCTAATCCAAAGAATGTAAAGATGAATGAATCTATTGTTTATTAAAGGGACACTGACATGATTTATTTCAATTATTTATTTCACTGTTCAAACTGTTCAAAATGATTTAACATTTACTCCTATTATAATTTGAATGTTGCTACATTTTAATCTTAAAGGCAGATAAGCAATATTGGATTCAATAAATATTGTTTGTTGAAGGTATCCACCAATCATCAATCAAAACCCAGGTTGGTCAGCCAAAATTGAGCTGAAGATAAACGTACATTCTTGATTTTAAAATACATTTAGCAAGAGAATATTTCACATATGATTATAGTATTATATTTAAATGTTGATTAATATTGCATGCTCTATCTGAATGACAACATTAATAATTTTAGCTCAGTATCCCTTTAATATAAAATTATATTGATTTGACAATGTTGGTGTTAATGAATTCTCTACTCCATATGTTGATGTAATGAATGGGATTGAGCATGCAATTCCAATCTAATATGTTATTTAAGGATATCCTAAGAATTATTTAATTTTCATCTATTTAAGGGACATGAAGCTCTAAATGTGTAATTGTATACATTTTTAAACTATGTACTACTGTTATATGAACACATGATTTTAACTTTTGTAAATATGCCAATTTATGCATAGAAAAACTGCCGGATTATACCAGTAATGCATTGTTTAACATAAACCAAAATCCATTAATTTTTCTAAGAACTAAAACAATAGACTGAACCAATGTAGCTCATAAAATGTTTAAACAAAACAATAAAATCACGTTTTAAAAAAATTCAATGTAAAATTTAGTTGTCATGTCCCTTAAATGACGTGATCAATTTCAAAAATGGAATCTATATTTTTAAAATCAAAACATATGCAAAATTGTGTGCATTTTTAGAAAATGTATACAAATAAGATTAAGCAATACACAGGGGAAGAATATAAATTGAACATTCAAAGAATCTTACATTAAAATTAAGACATCCAGAATAGATGGGATATCTTAAATTCCAAGCCAAATCAGAGTAGTCTTACAATGTAATCCTATTTTTTTGTTTTATTTATTCTTATTTGCAAAAAGTTTTAAAATCCATTTTGAAGATACATATAAATATTGAACAATGTGGATTTAGTATGTAATGTTCTGTCCATGTTTCTAAGACAAATGTCAATTAAAATGAGACATCCAGCACCAACATCCAGATCTGTAATATATTAAATGAGGATTGGATTTCATTAATACAAATCATGCCATGTTTAAAATCTTTACATTATTAGCAAATCAATTCAAAAATATTAATCCTTTGGTAGTCCCATGAGTTAATTGTTTCCTCAATTCTATTCATGATAAATATATCCTGTACTCTTATTTTCAATCAGTTGTGTTGTTTACTGTAGCTTAAATTATTTTTTGTGTTATTTCATTCTCATCAATTGATGGGCATATGTTATAATTTATTTGGATTCTTCTTTTTTTATTATGTATAATATTGAAAATAAGAATACTGTATTCTTCACATATATAATAATTCACATTTCATTTTGACCAACATGTATAAAGCAATGCCACTTACAGCAAACCCATGTTAACGTGTATGCGCAATTCCATTTTCGCGATCATTGCGCAATGATTCCAAGCGGAATTACGCATCCGTCATTTGACCAATATGTATAAAGCAATGCCACTTACAGCTAACCCATGTTAACGTGTATGCGCAATTCCATTTTCGCTCTGTGACGCATATTCTGTAGAGCGCAAGAAACATCATTCCTATTTCATGTGTCACTAATCTAAAATCAGATATCTAAACATCATATGTAGTGTATGTTGTGAGATCTGTATAGGTTTAGTATCTGACTATATACACATTTTTTACAAATAAATCAAATATTAAGATATTATATGAAGTTGGATAGTTACCTGGTTCAGATTCTCTTTCTTCTCCTCCCAGGCCACCGGACGGAGAAGCAGCTGCCATGGCCCCCGCGTCAGGAATTTCAGATCCCGCAGCTGGGAGGGAAGAAGAGGAGGCCGAGGATGGCGAGGATCTAAATCTTTTGGGGACCCGGAGATTGAGGAGCTCGCATAAAGTCACCTCATAAGGGAGTAGGTAGAGTTTCCGCGGGGCCTTTCTTTGGCCCCCTCTTTTACGGGCTTGTACCCAGTCCCTTATGAGGTTGACTTTTTTTGTTAAGCGCAACCTCATATCTCCGATCATGATCTGATCCTGGGTCCTCTGGACGCCACACACCAATCTAACCGCATTGGTGATAGACTCCCAGAGGGCCTTCTTAACAGGCGCATCTGTCGAACTCCTCTTGTTCCCAAACAGCTGGGGATAAAAGTCCTTGACGGCGTGGACCAGTGCAGCGCTCTCCTGCTTGGTGAACCTGGGAGGTTTCATGCCTGCTGGGTTGTATACAAATAATATATATTGCCTGCAGGCATTAGAGAACTGACAAAGATGGCAATGGACTTTTATATGGTGAAGTAAACATGAGATGCACCATGGGACAAGTTATCTGTACATCTGATTGGATACAAGTTTGAAATATTGTTAGAATGTCTGTGAGACCATCCTGACTCAAGTTGTGTTTGTGTTATGAACTCTGATTGGCCGTTCCTTAATGTTTCATATCTTAGCAACTTCCATACACATACCTCCTGGTGGTGCTGTAACTTCATTTTTCATGTAGACTTATTTGTAACTCATGGGCCTGTCATGCGGATATGTGTGACGCAAATTTAATATCCGTGATCCGTTAAATATTAATGATTAAATTCTCTTTAAAATCTAATACTGTCAAATTTTTAAATGTTGTAGACATTTATCGGTTTAATAACGGTCTGTTTCTTTAATACAAATACACATTTAATATTGTATGTCTTTATTGTTCATAAAATCCATTTCTTGACTTATTGTGAAGTATTGATATTGCTCTATTAAATGTATTTATAATGCACATTGATTGTGTGCTATTGCGGGACATTAGACTCTAATGTTTAAAGATGCTAATCTGGTGTTTCAAGATGCGTTTCCCACGCAATATTTCTGAATGTTCAAAATCAGGTTATAATGTCAGTAACTTGGATAATCTGTTTATAGATGTTAAACTACAGGTTTATTTGTTATTAGTAAATAAACCTCGAGCTTGTATTTGTCTGAAGTGCTCATATATTTTATTGTGCAATGGCGTCTTTATTTTTAAATAGACATTACAAACAAACAATTGTATCAAATGATCTGTAGAGATAGAAAATTGTTTAGACTTCAAAATGTAAATAAATTTATCTTATTATTTAGATATCCTCAACAGAAGAAATTTAAATGCACATGGTTGAGCCAATCACATAAGGCATCTCTGTGCATCCACCAATCTTCATCTACTGAGCCTATCTCGATATGCTTTTCAAGCAAAGTATGTCAAGATAGGAAGAGAAGTAAATACACTCTTTAAATCTCTTTAAGGGACACTGTCCAAACAAATTTAGCGTTCGTGATTCAGATTGAGCATGAAATGTTAAGCAACTTTATAATTTAATCCGATTCTCAAATGTTAAGAATTACATTTTTATCTTTCTTAGCAAATCAATAATGATATTTTAGATTACGGACAATTGTTTCCAAAAACCTGGGTTGTCCTTGATGATTGTTGGATAAATTAATCCAACCAAAAAAAACAAGTTCTGTCCAGAGTACTGAAGCAAATAAATTATCTATTTACTGCCTTATTTTTAAAGAAATGATAGCAACATCACAAGGAGCATTCATAATATGAGACAATTTTTAAAGTTGCTTAAAATAGAATACTCATTCAGAATGTATAAATCATTAATTTTTAACTGTCTCCCTTTAAGTATATTTTGAGTTCATGTCCCTTTAAAGAAACATTTCACAATAATGCTTGAAAAATCAGAAACCTAAGCACCTTCCTTTTGCTAAATTAGTATAACATATGAGTAAAGCTAATTTAGATTAACTTCTGGCTTGTTTTACACACTGAGTGAAAGATATATTGTACAGGAGGTATTTCGGAGTCTTCAGCTTAGAGGGACATTAAGCTATATGTTATGTATGCATTTTGGATAAGATTATAATATTTGAACAACTTAATATGTTTTGGTATTCAATCATTAGATTGTAATTATATATTCTTGGATTAAATACATATCTACATCGGCTATTTTGATGCTGATTGTTGGTTGCACATAGATGCCTTATGTAGTTGACTAAGATATGTGCATTGATGTATCTTTTTAAAAGTATATTTAAAGACTGAATGTAATTCTATAGTACTTTATAAATATGTTTAAATTCTTTTATGAATTATTGAAAAATCAGTACACAATATACTTTGTGAATGTCCCTTTAAGGACCAAAACATTTTGAATGTTGATTTTACATTGTCAAAAGAAACTAAAGGGGAATGAAAATTATATAGAGATATGTGATGTCTAACCCAAGAGGTAAGATTGTAAAAAATACATAATATTAATAACTATAGTTAAATGACTCCACTAGAAAATTAAATCGATTAACCTGGCATCCAATAACTAGCTTGTGAAAAATATCAAGTTAAATGACCTAACATTTATAAATGTAAAAATTAAAAGAATGTAGAAAATAATGTTTTGAGATACCTAAGGAAGATACAAGATCTTATAAAATTACTTTTACATTCAACAACACTGTCACTTTAATGTAATTGAACCACTTCCCCTTCTTAAAAGTGAAAACAAACTAATTTATGTCAAATTTTGACTACATATCCGAAATTATTTTAACATCTACGAATTTCAAAAGAAAAGCATCGATGGATATCACTCCGCAATTAATTTTCAAAAATATAGTTTAATGTAATATTCTCTGAATCATTGGATTTTCTAAAATTAATGCATTATTTGATCTTATGCATGTGTTTGTCAAATAGCCAACTACCAGTCATGGGAGTCAAATTGTTTTTTATTGACAGATTATCTGGATATTTATTATAATCTGTTCAAAAGAGTGTATTTAATACTAAAATGTTTATTATTAACATTTAAAAATTAAAAGTTTCTGAAAGAAAAACAAAAAAATATTCCTGGAAGTCATCAGATGACAATCTGAAATAAAAAATATTTTTTTTACAAAGTTAATACACACGTTGTCAAATATTCCTAAAATACATTTACAATCATCTTGTGTCTATGCTCTAACTTTGTTCAACATTTTATCTAGATATTTATTAATTACATTTTTAAAAATAAAAACATACACCATTCTATTGTGTAATAAAATAAAAATTTAAATATCTGAATTTCAAATTCTACATAATAATGTATATCACATTTCAATAATATATATGTATGCTGAACATAAATGTAATATTTCATGTCCATTCAAATACCTCTATATCAACTATAATATGTATTCCTTTTTCTGATTGTGATCCCTAAATATCTAATTATGAAATAAGTATGACTAATGTATGTAAGCTACCAATATTCAACATTCTTCCTGTGATTCTTAACTAGCATGCATTGGTACACCAACCTGGATAATGCATGGTCTTTGAAAGTCAATTCAGGGGTAAACAGTTGATCTTCAATAGGTGTCTTATTCATCAGTTCATAAAATAGAGGACTGTGAAATACCATCTAAAAAAGGAAAATCATCTAAGTGTCTGATGTTCCTTTTTCTGATTGTGATCCCTAAAGATCTAATTATGAACTAAATATGACTAATGTATGTAAGCTACTAATATTCAACATTCTTCCTGTGATTCTTAACTAGCATGCATTGGTACACCAACCTGGATAATGCATGGTCTTTGAAAGTCAATTCAGGGGTAAACAGTTGATCTTCAATAGGTGTGTTATTCATCAGTTCATAAAATAGAGGACTGTGAAATACCATCTAAAAATTAGAAAATCATCTAAGTGTCTCCAATAGGATGCCTCCACAGCCTTATTCTATCAAATAGTTGGCACTTACCATGTGAACATGTCTTTGTATGGTTTTCAAGGTCAGCAGATTTGAAAGATAATGCCAGACATGATCCCATTGGTAGACTTCAATTTCAATCAATTTCAATTTTCCACTGTCAGTCTGGGCAATCTTCACTGTCAGGCTTCTAATTCTTCCCTTTCAGTCTTTAGATTAAGTCAGCTCCCTAATGGCAGAAACAGTTTATTAAAAATTACTACAATTGTGTGAATCATTTCTGTACCCCTCTCCCACCCCCCATTTCAGAATAAATTTCTGTCACTAGCTTACTAAGTGTGTGTTGCATCTTGTGTTATGTTCTATCAAGTGTGAAGATGAGTCATATTGAGCAGGACAAACCTCTAATGTGTGACATTGAACCATAGTCATGCTAGAGGATAGTTATGCTAGAGGATCCCTTTCTGAGTATTTACATTTTAAGTAATGTGTAAACTAAATACTAGTTTTGAAAAAGTATGCCATATGATGTATTTGTGTACAATTCATGCCAGCAACAGTCCATACATTTATACTTACCATCTGATGTCCTCTTTAAAAACCAGGTGGCAAAGACTCGCTACAGGACCCAATGCCCAGAGCATCACCTATATTAATAAATGAAACACTTTTTTAGCATTTGATGAACAATCCTAACATGTTTGCACAATTCTCTACTTGTCATTTCCCTAGAGTTCACATCTATTGACAATACTCCAGTCTAACTTCTATTATTTACCGTCTAAAGTGGCGGTTGATGATGTCTGCTCTGACATTGAGCCCCTCGTCCCGGAATGGCCCCTCTAGAACAGGATCATCCTCCTCATCTCTGAGGAGGTTTCGGTGCGCCGGGACGCCCTGCAGCATCCCAGCCCGCTGTGCAATATTATGCAGGACGCTACAGGCTACAACAATCTTAGCCACCTTCTTTGGGTTGTACTGGAGGGCTCCTCCTGACCTGTCCAGGCACCTGAACCTCATCTTCAGGAGCCCGAACATCCGTTCAACCACCGCCCTGGTTCTCTTATGAGCCCTATTGTACCGCTCCTCAGACACATCAGTCGGGCTACGCAAGGGGGTAATAAGCCAAGGCCGGCTCATGTACCCAGAGTCACCTATAAATTATGAACAGAACATAATTCAAACAGAATCCTCAAAATAGTATTTTGAGTCCAATAAAAAGTATTGTACACGATAATCCACTAACAAATGTTTATTTTAAAATAAAATAATCTAGTTCAATATTATTCTCTATCTTCCCATTTCATCTAAGACATGCTACATATGCGTATTTCTCCTAAACCAAACCTTGTGTAAAATAGAAATGAAATGGTTACATTGCATTCTCTATCTGAGCATTTAAGGTAAGACATGCTACATATCTGCATTGAACTAAAACTAGAAATTAGCGGAAAGAGACAATGACATTGTTAAATTGCATTAGCTAATATCTTGCCATTTCAGCTAAGACATGCTACATATGCGTATTTCTCCTAAACCAAACCTTGTGTAAAATGGAAACGAAATGGTTACATTGCATTCTCTATCTGAGCATTTAAGGTAAGACATGCTACATATCTGCATTGAACTAAAAGTAGACATTAGCGGAAAGAGACAATGACATGGTTAAATTGCATTAGCTAATATCTTGCCATTTCAGCTAAGACATGCTACATATGCGTATTTCTCCTAAACCAAACCTTGTGTAAAATGGAAAAGAAATGGTTACATTGCATTCTCTATCTGAGCATTTAAGGTAAGACATGCTACATATCTGCATTGAACTAAAACTAGACATTAGCGGAAAGAGACAATGACATTGTTAAATTGCATTAGCTAATATCTTGCCATTTCAGCTAAGACATGCTACATATGCGTATTTCTCCTAAACCAAACCTTGTGTAAAATGGAAACGAAATGGTTACATTGCATTCTCTATCTGAGCATTTAAGGTAAGACATGCTACATATCTGCATTGAACTAAAAGTAGACATTAGCGGAAAGAGACAATAACATGGTTAAATTGCATTAGCTAATATCTTGCCATTTCAGCTAAGACATGCTACATATGCGTATTTCTCCTAAACCAAACCTTGTGTAAAATGGAAACGAAATGGTTACATTGCATTCTCTATCTGAGCAATTAAGGTAAGACATGCTACATATCTGCATTGAACTAAAACTAGACATTAGCGGAAAGAGACAATGACATGGTTAAATTGCATCCTATAGCTGAACATTACACTAACATTTTAAAACTACAGTGGCAATTGTCAAACTAATTAACCATGTTGTGCACAAATACTCACCAACGAGATAACCAGGGGGCATTTGTCTTTCCTCAAACGGTCTCCACAGGGACGACAGAGAGAGGATGCGGGCATCATGACTAGCCCCTCCAAAATTCGCACACACATGCATAATCCTCATCTGTGCGTCACAAACATACTGCACGTTGAGGCTATGAAAATGTTTGTGATTTCTGAAGGGCAAGTCATCAGTTAGAGCATGCAGCGCAATGTGGGTACAATCAATGGCTCCCAAGACATTGGGCAATTGAGCAATATCAAAGAATTCCCGCTTCAGGCGCCTCCAATCACCATCATTTTGTGGGAATCCTATGTATTGCTTACTGATACGTACCATGGCGTCCAGAAAGTTATGAAACACCCCAGAGAATGTACCTTGAGCCAGGCCATGCATGTACATTTCTCCGGATTGAAAACTCCCAGAGGCCAGGACGTATAGACAGCTTAGCATCTTACTCATGGCGGGAACAGCAGTCCTTATTCTTATACGTGGCTCCAAATGAGGTTTAAGAAGATCGTAAAGGCCAATGAGCTGTTCACGATTGAGCCGATACTTATCATAAACCTCAAAGTTGCTCATGTTTTCCAAGGTGGGTCTCACCCTGTAGACACGAGGACCTCGAACCAGACGACCCCTTCGTCTCAGTCTGAGCCGCCGAGGCTGCCTGATTCGACCAACAGCTAGTTCGCCAATAGCAGCACCAGCAGCGTCTACCATGTCATCGTCATCCATCTTTCAAAACAGCGTAACAAGGTATGCACTTGATCTGATGTGGATCACAAGTGATGCATTGGCCATGTTGTTTGGGGGATTTATAGTACAATTAGTCCAATGGTAGTGAGTTTGTAATGATTGCTAATTGTATTCACTTGTTTGTATGTGAGCGGCGCGAATGCTTTCACAGTGGGCGTTTTTTTTGTTGTTTGCTGAAATGTTGTTTTCCAACAATGAATCTCAATGTGAAAGTGTCAAATATCACACATACAGTGCATGTTTGTAATGTTTGATCATATGCGTAATCAATATTTCTTAAACGCGATCTTATAGTAACAAGCACACGTCCAGGCTAACATGAATGAAAGTGCATAGTTGTGTATAATGTGCATCGAATGTGATCGATCAATGCTGCTGCAACATTGTTTGAAAACGATAAAGTAACATCTGCCATCTGTAGTATTGTATATATAAGTGATTGCCAAGCTGTCAATATTGTATGCGTCCCTTTAAAATCGCAATAATAATTCCGAACTTCCCGTCTGCCATCTGTAGTATTATATATATAAGTGATTGCCGAGCTGTCAATATTGTATGCGTCCCATTCAAATGGCACTAATACTGAAGAACTTCCGGCTGTCATTTGTAGTATTGTATATATAAGTGATTGCCGAGATGTCAATATTGTATGCGTCCCTTTAAAATCGCAATAATAATTCCGAACTTCCCGTCTGCCATCTGTAGTATTGTATATATAAGTGATTGCCGAGCTGTCAATATTGTATGCGTCCCATTCAAATGGCACTAATACTGAATAACTTCCGGCTGTCATCTGTAGTATTGTATATATAAGTGATTGCCGAGCTGTCAATATTGTATGCATCCCATTAAAATCGCACTAATACTGAATAACTTCCGGCTGTCATCTGTAGTATTGTATATATAAGTGATTGCCGAGCTGTCAATATTGTATGCGTCCCTTTAATATCGCACTAATACTGAATAACTTCCGGCTGTCATCTGTAGTATTGTATATATAAGTGATTGCCGAGCTGTCAATATTGTATGCGTCCCATTAAAATGGCACAAATACTGAATAACTTCCGGCTGTCATCTGTAGTATTGTATATATAAGTGATTGCCGAGATGTAAATATTGTATGCTTCCATTTCAAATGGCACTAATCCTGAATAACTTCCGGCTGTCATCTGTAGTATTATATATATAAGTGATTTGCGATCTGACAATATTTATTAATTGTCCCATTCAAATCTCCCTAATAATGCTGTTCCAAACTGTTATTTACGTATATGTTGTATTGTAGTATTGAGTGTTAAAGTTCAGAAAGGGGCGGTACAGTGGTGAATCTGTGATGTGTATGGTTGAATCTTCTAATGACGTCATGATATTATTAACCTGCCTATGTAGTTCTGAAATCCTCATTGTGTTGTTGTATTGTGCTACATTGTTATTGTGTGCTGAATAAAATCTAAATGTGTGCTTTGTGGTTGCGTGGTGGGTGATGCGTGTTATGTACATATACGTATATATTGTGATTGTGTCCCACATATGCTGACTTCTATATAGCGGTCTGACATTGTTGTTCCTTCCCATAAAGTGACATCTGTAATCTGGTGTAATGATGTTCTTGTTGTACGTAATTCCTAATGGTTTCTGGTGATGGAATCATGATGTTAAAAGTACAGTAAAATCCATATGTTGTGTTTTGTGATTCCTATAGAGAATGTAATGTGTTTTTCCCCCATCATTTGAATGCACATGTATGAGTGAATGTTAAAAGTAATGTATGTGCATCCATGACTGATCATGTGTTAAGCATATGTAGATATGCTGTTGCTGCAAGCATATGAGTTGAATAACTGAAATGCAATAATAAAGGTAAATGAGAATTGTTTTCCATTGTGTAGTGTTTGTGAATCCTGAAAATTTTACATTATTTTGTGTCCGTTTAAATGTAATATTTTGATTAAAAAAAAGTTTGTTTATAGTGATGTTGATTTGTAGTTGATGTAATATAAAAGTCTTAAACAATTTAATGGTGTTGTGAATATTCAATAATTAAAATCCATAAATCCACCATAGGGAAATAGTCATTTCTTGATCTATTTATCATAGCTGGGTCTAACGCATAAAAGCATGTATTTTCTAGCGCTGGTATTTGGAGTTTTTCGGTCTACGCTATTTGCGTGCGTTAGTGAAATGTGGGTTTCGCGTGCACGAGCACGTCTTCCCAATAGAAGTCAATGGAGGCTCTAAAATTTGGTCATTTTTTTTTTCTAATACTGGTTTTCCTCATAAAGTGAGTGACGTCATGAGCTTGTGTGAAAAAGTAACTAAATCGTGTTCTTTTTGTAATAAATAAATATTTTTTGTATGTCATGTGGTGTATATTATATATATGCACAGTATGCACAGTAATAAATAAATATTTTTTGTATGTCATGTGGTGTATATTATATATATATACTTAGCTTTAGGGGTTAATATATTTATTAGAGTAGCGGCGAGGTCCGGTCAGTAGATTAGGGGTTAATAAGTGTAGTTAGGTAGCGGCGACGTTGGGGGGGCAGATTAGGGGTTAATACTATTTATTATAGGGTTTGCGAGGCGGGAGTGCGGCAGTTTAGGGGTTAATACATTTATTATAGTGGCGGCGAGGTCCGGTCAGCAGATTAGGGGTTAATAAGTGCAGGTAAGGTAGCGGCGACATTGGGGGGGCAGATTAGGGGTTAATAAATATACTATAGGGGTCGGCGATGTTAGGGGCAGCAGATTAGGGGTACATAGGTATAATGTAGGTTGCGGCGGTGTCCGGAGCGGCAGATTAGGGGTTAATAATAAAATGCAGGGGTCAGCGATAGCGGGGGCAGCAGATTAGGGGTTAATAAGTGTAAGGTTAGGGGTGTTTAGACTCGGGGTACATGTTAGGGTGTTAGGTGCTGACTTAGAGAGTGTTGCCCCATAGGAAACAATGGGGCTGCGTTAGGAGCTTAACCCTGCTTTTTGGCAGGTGTTAGGGTTTTTTTTCAGCCCAAACTGCCCCATTGTTTCCTATGGGGGAATCGTGCACAAGCACATTTTTACAGCTAGCCGCTACCATAAGCAACACTGGTATTGAGAGTTGAAGTTGCGGTAAATATGCCCCTACCCTCCCTTTTTGGAGCCTAACGCAGCCCTTCAGAGAACTCTAAATACCAGCGTTATTTAAAAGTTGCGGGGGGAAAAAACACGCGTAGCTAACGCACCCCTTTGTCCGCAAAACTCAAAATCTAGGCGTAACATAATAAAAAAAAAACAATATCATTTGACTGTACTATTCTTTTAAATACTATTAAATGAGAGATTATATAAACAATCTATGTAATTTCACATTAGTTTTTAAGACATTGATATTCTTCATTAATAAAAATATAACTTTCACATTGCGCTATTGACATTCCCGCTAATGTGAGCACACATAACATTCATGTTTGATCTTGTTTTTGTTACCTGAGGAGATGGTAGATCTTGGAGGGGGTCCCGAAGCCCTTTGGACCTCAGCTGTAAAAAAAAAAAATTTAATATACATAGTAAAAAATTTTTACAATCATACAAGTTAGAACAATTTAATTAAAAGCAAATGAATATTAAAAAACATACCTGTAGAACGGCCAATGCTTGCTCCATCAGGGGTGCTGCACATAATGTCCAGGTGTGTCTGGCGGCCGGATTACGAGTTGTGCGTTAGGGTAAAAAAGCAGCGTTAAGCAGTCCTAACGCTGCTTTTTACGCCCGTTGCTATTACGAGTCTTGAAGGTTTAGGGTCACCGCACACTTCTTTGGCCTTACCGCAAAACGACTTACAAGTACGTAAACTTCGTAAAGTCTTTTTTCTATGGGACTTCCATAGCGCTGATATTACGAGTCTGTTCTGGGAGGCCAAAAAGTGAGCGGTACACCCTACCTTGTCAAGATCCGTAACCCATTCTAAAGTCAGTAGTTAAGAGTTTTATGGTACAATGTCGTAACATAAAACTCATAACTACAGTGCTAAAAAGAACACTAACACCCATAAACTACCTATTAACCCCTAAACCGAGGCCCTCCTGCATCACAAACATAATAATACAATTTTTAACCCCTAATCTGCCGCTCTGGACACCGCCGCCACCTAGATTATATTTATGAACCCCTAATCTGCTGCCCCCAACATTGCCGACACCTACATTATATTTATTAACCCCTAATATGCTGCCACCAATGTCGCCGCCATCTACCTACACTTATTTTCCCTTAATCTTCCGTCCCCAATGTCGCCACCACTATACTAAATGTATTAACCCCTAAACCTAAGTCTAAACCTAATCCTAACACCCCCTAACAAATATAATTTAAATAAATATAAAGAAAATTACTATCATTAACTACCTTATTCCTATTTAAAACTAAATACTTACCTATAAAATAAACCCTAAGCTAGCTACAATATAACTAATAGTTACATTGTAGCTATTTTAGGATTTATTTTTATTTTACAGGCCCCAAAGTAATCAGCTCTTTTACCTGTAAAAATACAAACAACCCCCCCAAGAGTAAAACCCACCACCCACACAACCAACCCCCTAAATAAAATACTATCTAAAAGTATGCACAGTAATAGTCACCTGCACACACAGATATCCCCCTAAAATAGCTATAACTAAAAACAAACTAAAAACTACTTCCAAAACTTTTCAGCTTTGATATTAATGAGTATTTTGGGTTCATTGAGAACATGGTTGTTGTTCAATAATAAAATTAATCCTCAAAAATACAACTTGCCTAATAATTCTGCACTCCCTGTATATATATATATATATATATATATATATATATATATATATATATATATATATATATATATATATATATATATATATATATATATATATATATATATATATATATATATATATATATACATAAATATATATTATGCATGTATATATATTTATCCATATTCTTAAACAAAAATATATATGTATATATCTATGTATGTATATGTATATATTTCTATATATAGATATAGTACATATATACAGTATATATATATACGGAATATATAGATATACAGTACATATATATCTATATCTATTTTTAAATAGTTTGCTATTTTCATCAGAGCAAATACAGATTACATGCATTGCAGCTGCAGATACATTACACAAAAATAAAATTATCAGCTGGATCTAATGTGTACATACAACTTTATATTTTCACAGATCCCAGGCGGACGAGAGACCGAATACCCTGGTACATAAGGCCGGTGTCAATGGCGACACCAATGAGCAACGGCTCATCTCCACCACTGCCGTTGACACTCCTTGAGGGTCGTCAAGATGAAGAATCAGGGGTAGATGTTGAAGTCCCTGATATCCAAGATAATTTTCAATTATCATACTATGTTGGCATTATTTCACATTACAATTTGGTGATTTTTACAGGTTCATTCATGGTGCAGATTAAAAGGACGCTAAAGCAAAAAAATATCTTTCATGATTCAGATTGACAATATAATTTTAAACATATTCCAATTTAACTAAAATATTCAATTTTCTTCATTCTTTAGCTATCCTTTGTTGAAGAGATAGCAATGTATATGGGTGAGCCAATCACACAAGTCATCTATGATCAGCAACTACTTTTCAACAAAGTGTAACAAGAGAATGAAGTTAATTAGAAAATAGACAAAAATTATAAAGATGATTAAAATGATATGCTCTTTCTAAATCATGAAATAAAAAATATGGGTTGCATGTCTATTTAATATCTTTTTAAATTTGTGGTTTTTAACAATTTTTCTAATAGTTTTTAAAGAATTATTTTGTGTATAATATAGGCCTTGTCACATATTCCTCATAATAACAATTTATAATTTTTATGCTTCATCTCTGACAGACGACCAAGTACTGGGGGAGGATATTCAACCCGCATTTTTGCCGGAAGAAGAGGTGGCTAGAGTTGAATGTAAGTACAAATAGTTTAATGTTGTAAAAATTGTATCTTGATAAAGAATTTATATAACATATGTTCTTTTGGTCTTTTTCTAGATCAAGGTCAGGGCACACAGACCAAGCCCTTCATGGTCGAGATATTCAACCAGCTGGCAGAGGGACTGGACATTGTTTCCAGGGCTGTGCAGGCCCTGCAGAAGGCCATGAATAACCTCCATTGATTTTTCTTACATTTTTTTATTATTTTTTTATTATTAAAATATATATATATGTTATATAATAAATCAATATTTAATCAAAATTATCATGTAGATGTATTCATTTAAATATTAATTTCAAGTCACAGGAAAACTAATTTTTTTTTTTAAAGATGTATAAATAGCATGTAATGTGGTAAATTATATATTTATTCTAAATTTCGTTTCTCAATTTTTTTTAAATACAATTTGAAGAGGAGCATATGCAGATACACTTTATAGCTGCTGATTAATGACTGCACATAGATACATCATATGATTGGCTTCCACATGTGCATTACTATTTCTATTATTAAAGGTTACCTGAGGATTAAAGTGAAAATGAACATCAATTTTAATGTTCATGCTTTAGATATTGTCAAAATGCCATCATTCTATTTGTATCTTTATTTGAAACTAAAGATTTTAAGTTAATAAGCAGCACCATTTTTACTAAAAACCAGAATTGACCTTGATGATTGCACAGCACCAATAATATATTTCTTCCCATAGTGTTTCAATTGAATTTATCTTGCTCCTCAGCCGAGATGCCTTCTTTTTCAAATAAAGATAACAAAAGAACGTATGAAAATTGTTAATAGGAGTCATTTAGAAAGTTGATTTCAATGGAATGTTCAATCTGAATTCTGAAAGTAAATAAATGGTCTTAGTGTCCCTTTAATAAAGGTTCAACGTTTGTAATGTTGCTTGAGATTATCTTCTATGATATTGGTGTCCCTTTAATTAATAACATAAATACATTTTTTTTTTTTTTAAAGGAAAATTGATATAGATATATACATAAATACATCTATCTTTTTATTTACATTAATATAGATAAATATGTACATACATACATATAGATATATCAAGGAATATATATTTGCGATGCTGTAAGACAATGAAGCATATCACCTTATAAATTAATTACAAACTATTAAATATGTATACCCTTAAAAAATTAAAATATATTATTGCTCTACATTTGGTGCACTAGTAGATATAGTTATAAAAATTATACATTGCTTCTTATGGATTATGCTCCAACTTTGTCTCTCATTACAAATCAAGGAGACTACATATTTGGTGCACAGTTTTGCACTTAACTTGTCACAATAATAGATATAGAGATAAAAATGTAAATACAGAACAGACTCAATTAGCAGCTAGCTCCAACTAGTGTAACTTATATTTTCGATTTCCTATCCCTTTCAAATAGCCATAGATTTCAAATAAATACATATGATACTCTGATTACATGTTATATTCGCAATTGCTAATGCATATAATAATACATTTACAAAATATACATATAGTGGTATAAATACAGAGATGTGACAAATAACATTCTTAAGAACAAAAAAAGGAACTTCGGGACATGTAAATATGTTAGAAAAAGATTTCTGACATAACACACACAAATACACAAACATGTTAGATTATATTAAAAAGAATTATAATTCCCTCTCCGCATTGAACCAAATATGTCTCTACTTGCTATATTTAAAAATTAGTTCTGTTCTAAAAAACAATACATTTACACTATATACAATAATGTGCTGAAGAGAAATGTGCTATGTTCGTGGACAGTATTGAAATGGTATAAATAAAGTTAGGAAAAACCTGAATAGCCGCGACATCAATGACTATTAGTTAACAGCAGTCCGATGCTCTTCGTACCGTACTTGACACGCATGTTTTTGATGTTTTTTTTGTTAAATAAGGAGAGCGTATTCAGATTCGCAGCCGCAATATTTAGTGATGTTTGGCGAGGGTATTTACGCCCGTGAATGCAACATAGTTGACACTTTGATAAATAGGCCTCTATATACTGGTGAATCTCAAAAAATTAGAATATTGGGCAAAAGTTCATTTATTTCACTAATGCAACTTAATAGGTGAAACTAATATGTGATATAGACTCATTACATGCAAAGCAAGATAGTTCAAGCCGTGATTTGTGATAATTGTGATGATTATGGCTTACAGCTCATGAAAACCCCAAATCCCCAATCTCAGAAAATTAGAATATTACATGGAATCTTTAAAACAAGGATTGTACATAGAACAATATCGGACCTCTGAAAAGTATAAGCATGCATACTATGGCCTCTATTTATCAAGCTGTCTACTTACCTGCTTTCGACGGCCTCAATACGCTCGCCTAAGATCACCTAACATAGCCGCGACGGACCTGAATACATTCGCCAAATTTATCAAGAAAGCTGTCAAAAAGCCGCGCACCAAGTACAGTGCGTTGAGCAGCGGACTGTTGTTAACTAACAGTCATCGATCTCGCTGCTCTTCGGCTTATTCTGAGCTTTCTTGCTATACTGTCACTAAGCACCCACACTATACTATACTGTTAACCCCCTAAACTGCCGCTTCCGGAGCCCCCCCCCCCAACTAAATAAAGTTATTAACATCTAAACCGCCGCTCCCGGACCCCGCTGCAACTCTAATAAATATATTAACCCCTAAACCACCGCTCCCTGACCCCGCTGCCACCTACATTATACCTATTAACCCCTAATCTGCCGCCCCTATACCTTCGCCACCTACATAAAGTTATTAACCCTTATCCTGCCGATCCCGGACCTCGCCACAACTAAATAAATTGTTTAACCCCTAAACCACCACTGCCGGAGCCCACCGCCACCTACATTATATTTATTAACCCCTAATCTGCACCCCCTACACCGCCGCCACTATAATAAAGTTATTAACCCCTAAACCTAAGTGTAACCCTAACCCTAACACCCACTAACTTAAATATAATTTAAATACATCTAAATAAAATAACTATCCTTAAATAAATAATTCCTATTTAAAACTAAATAATTACCTATAAAATAAACCCTAAACTAGCTACAATATAACTAATAGTTACATTGTAGCTATCTTAGGTTTTATTTTTATTTTACAGGCAACTTTGTATTTATTTTAACTAGGTACAATAGTTATTAAATATTTATTAACTATTTAATAGCTACCTAGCTAAAAAAAATACAAAAGTACCTGTAAAATAAATCCTAACCTAAGTTACAATCACACCTAACATTACAATTAAATAAATTAAATTAATTAACTACAATTAAATTAAATAAACTAAAGTGCAAAAAACCCACACTAAATTACAGAAAAAAAATTACAAGAATTTTAAACTAATTACACCTAATCTGAGCCCCCTAATAAAATAAAAAGGCCCACCAAAATAATAAAATTCCCTACCCTACACTAAATTACAAATAGCCCTTAAAAGGGCCTTTTGCGGGGCATTGCCCCAAAGTAATCAGCTCTTTTACCTGTAAAAAAAGAAATAAAACCCCCCAACATTAAAACTCACCACCCACACACCCAACTTTTCTCTAAAACCCACACAAACCCCCCTTAAAAAAACCTAACACTAACCCCCTGAAGATCACCCTACCTTGAGCCGTCTTCACCCAGTCAGGCACAAGTGGACCTCCAGAGGGGCAGAAGTCTTCATCCGATCCGGGCAGAAGAGGACCTCCAGACGGGCAGAAGGCTTCATCCAGGCGGCATCTTCTATCTTCATCCATCTGGAGCAGAGCGGGTCCATCTTCAATCCATCCAACGCGGAGCATCCTCTTCCATTGACGTCCTAACGAAGAATGAAGGTTCCTTTAAATGACGTCATCCAAGATGGCGTCCCTTGAATTCCGATTGGCTGATAGGATTCTATCAGCCAATCAGAATTAAGGTAGGAAAAATCATATTGGCTGATTCAATCATACAATAGGATTGAAGTCCAATCAGCCAATAGAATGCGAGCTCAATCCTATTGGCTGATTGCATCAGCCATTAGAATTTTTCCTACCTAAATTCAGATTGGCTGATAGAATCCTATCAGACAATCGGAATTCAAGAAACGCCATCTTGGATGACGTCATTTAAAGGAACCTTCATTCTTCGTTAGGACGTCTATGGAAGAGGATGCTCCACGTCGGATGGATTGAAGATGGACCCGCTCTGCTCCGGATGGATGAAGAAAGAAGATGCCGCCTGGATGAAGCCTTCCTGCACATCAGTTATTTCCAGGACAAAGACTTCACCTGTGTAAGAATCAACTCACTTGTAATTGTAACAACCAAGATATCATGTAAAATTGAGGATGTGTTACAAGAGTTGAGGATGACAGTACACTATATGCTTTTAGTGAACTGTATAACACTTGTTGTTAATTTTGCCGGACAGCTAGCTCCCAGTAACTGGAGTGTCTATTAGTGGGAGTTGACTTTGGCAGGTATTCGTAGCAATGGATATACAGAGATAAACAGTACTGCAGGTTAATTATATGTCAGGATGCAGTTAGTAGAAAGAGACTAGGGTTAAATGCAAGCAGCTTCAGTTTACAAACAGTAATGCAGAGGTTAATTGTATTTCAGGATGCAGTTAGTAGAGAGAGTTTATGGTTAAATGCAAGCAGCTTCACTATACAAATCTTACACTTGTAGTATGTTTAAGTGTACTTCAGAAGAGAGTTGCACAGTGTGTTTATGAAAGTTTATACAGCACCTGTCCAGAAGCCGCTGAATGAGATTTCCCCTTTAAGCAAACTGCAGCTGCTGTGAGTGCGATGAGTGCAGCACAGAGATCCGGTCCCAATGAGCTTGGTGAGCAGTGTGAACGCTGTGGTTCCTGCGTTTCCTGTTTGCTGAGTGGCGTGTCACGCCAGGTTGTTAGGAATACTCACAAGCAGACCCTGGATGGGGGAGGTGTGGAGTGAAGTCCTGCTGCAGATATGTAATGTCAGCTCCGGCTGAAATAGAGGTATGCTGATAGAAAAAGGAAATAAATACACAGTTTAAATCCTGTTATGCTGTAGAAAAGGTAAGGACTGGAACTGTAGCTATTACACTTCAATAAACCAGCAAAGGACCATGGGAGGAAGCAGGTTTATGTTGGGTTCAGGTAGGAAGTTAACAAGATGTAAAGGTGGTATATAGTATTTGCTTGACACATTTAAGGTGGAATAGGAGGATCATGAACACATCCCCCCCCCAAAGATCCATCAAGAAGGGATCAGGGTGTGGGACGATCGGGATGGCGCCTATGAAAGAGAGACACCAGCTGGGGAGCTGAGAGGTTGGCTGCAGGCTCCCAAGAATCTTCAGAGGAGTCAAATCCAGCCCAATGGACAAGGTACTGCAGTTGTCCATTGCATCGACGAGAGTCCAAAACCGAATGTACTTCATATTCAGGATCCGGGCGTCGGGGACACCAGAGCAGGAAGAGGCAGAAGATGAGAGGTATCACAGGGTTTGATCAATGATATATGAAAAGTCGGGTGGATGCGGTAAGTAGCAGGGAGCTGTAAGGTAACAGTAAGTGGGTTGCGAATGGCTACAATTGGAAAAGGACCAACAAAGAGATTGTTAAACTTCCTGCATGGTGAGGGTATTCTAAGATTTTTTGTGCTCAACCAAACCATGTCCCCAACCTTGTAATTAGGTTGTGGACGATGCCGTAAATCATAGTAGCGCTTTTGAGAAGCTTGTGCATGCTTGATATTGCTTTGGACCACATTGTATTTTAGTTTAATAGAATTGATGAGATCATTAACCTGAGGACAAGGAGTGTGAGAGGATGATAAGGGATGGAAACGTGGATGGAGTCCTGAGTTGATATAGAAAGGTGAAAATCCGGTAGAAGAGTTAGTAGTATTATTGTATGCGAATTCCGCTTGAGGTATGAAGGAGACCCATGATTCGTGGGTGCTAGAGCAGAAGCATCTTAAGTACTGCTCTAGCCACTGGTTGGTCCTCTCACAGAGACCATTTGACTGAGGGTGGTATGAGGTGGTGAGATGCTGCTGAATGGAAAGAGAGGAACAGAGAAATTTCCAAAACTTTGAGGTGAACTGCGAGCCTCTGTCACTCAATACAGATGTAGGTAATCCGTGAAGGCGCACAACCTCTTTGATAAATAGCTCGGCGGTTTGTTGTGCTGTAGGGAGAGAGTCAGTTGGTATGAAATGAGCCATACGAGAGAATAGATCCACTACGACAAATATGGCAGTCTTTACTTGGGATTTAGGGAGGTCAACGATAAAGTCCATAGAGAGGCTTTTCCATGGGCAATCTGGAATGGGTAGATTTTGTAATAGGCCAATAGGCAATTGGTGTGAAGGCTTAGAGGTCTGACAGGTGGGGCAGGATTTGATATAGGCTTCTACTGAGTGTTTCATGGAGGGCCACCAAAAATGTCTTTGTAGGAGATCCAGTGTCTTTTGTACACCTAAGTGTCCAGCCAGTGTAGAATCATGTGTGAGTTGTAAAGCCTTGTCACGGAGAGAGGGAGGTATATAAAACTTAGAGTTGTTACATAGGATACCATTGTCATCCATAGATAAAGTGTAGGAACTTGTAGTGGGATCCAATTGTTGTTGGGTTTTGAGCTCTGAAAAATCCTTGGACATGAAACGAATGAAGGATGTTTTAGGGATTATAGTTGTGTAGAAAGGATCAGAGTGGGGCTTATGGTCCTTGTGTGAGAGTGCGTCAGCTTTACCGTTTTTTGAATCGGGGCGGTAGCTTATGGTAAAATTGAACCGGGAGAAGTAGAGGCTCCAACGAAGTTGGCGAGCAGAGAGAGTGCGATTGGTTTGGAGGCATTGGAGATTTTTGTGATCGGTGAGAATAGTTATAGGGTGTTCTACCCCCTCCAGTAAGTGTCTCCACTGATCAAAGGATGACTTGATGGCTAATAACTCTTTTTCCCCTGTGGGGTAATTCAACTCAGCGGGTGTTAAAAGTCTGGAGAAATAACAAACAGGATGGATCTGTTTGTCAGGAGAGGACCTTTGAGAAAGAACTGAACCGATGGCATATTCGGAAGCGTCAACTTCCAATATGAACTGAACTTTGCTGTTTGGTAATTGAAGAATAGGTGATGACACAAACAGGGACTTGAGGTCATTGAAGGCTTTTTGAGACTGGGGGGTCCAGAGGAAAGGTTTTGTCGTCTTAGTGAGATTTGTTAATGGCTTAGTGATAGCTGCGAAATTATGGATAAAGCGCCTGTAAAAGTTTGCAAAGCCTAAGAAGCATTGTACTTCTTTGATAGTGGTTGGTGTAGGCCAAGATGTGATGGCTTTGATTTTATTGTCTTCCATCATAATGGTACTTTGACTGATACGGTAACCTAGGAATGAGACCTCTGTAACATGGAAGAGACATTTCTCTAATTTTACGTAAAGACTATGTGACCTTAGTCTGGACAACACTTGCCTGACATGTATGACATGTTCTGAAAGGGAAGAAGAATAGATTAGAATATCGTCAAGATAGACCACCAGAAAAGTGTCTAAGATGTCCCTAAAGATATCGTTGATAAAATTCTGGAATGTCGCCGGGGAGTTGCACAGACCGAATGGCATAACAGTATATTAAAAAAGACCATACCTAGTCCTAAATGCTGTCAGCCACTCGTCCCCGGACCTTATTCTAACAAGGTTGTATGCGCCCCTAAAGTCCAGTTTAGTAAATATAGTAGCGCCACTCAACCTCTCAACCAATTCTGGGATTAGAGGTAGCGGGTACCTGTTCTTTATCGTGCGTTTCTTTAATTCACGATAATCTATAATAGGGCGCAAGGACCCGTCCTTGTTTTTTACAAAAAAGATGCCGGCACCGGCAGGGGAAGTGGAGGGACTGATGAAAACTTTTTTTAAATTATCAGTTATGTAGTTTTTTAAATGTTGTAACTCAGGTCTGGACATGGGATAGATATGGCCGTAGGGAATGGTGGCTCCAGGTAACAGGTCAATGGGGCAATCGTAGGACCTGTGTGGAGGTAATGACTCAGACTCTTTCTGATCGAAGACATCAGAGAAATCTGAATACTGAGGAGGAATAGAAGGAGCAGAGGTAGAGAGTAAATGAGCAGTTGGAAAACAGGTCTTAGAGCAGTAAGAAGAGGGAAACGATAGAGTAAATGTGTCCCAATGCACCGAGGGTTGGTGTAACTGTAACCAGGTAATTCCCAGAACTATAGGATAGAGAGGGGATGATATGATTTCAAAGGTAATGGTCTCAGAATGACCAGAGGCAGTAGTAACCAGTAAGGGAATAGTCTGTTGCATGACAGGACCAGATGGTAGATGTGAACCGTCAATAACTTTGAGAGGCAGAGGTGTGCTTTTGAAAGAAGAAGGTATTTTATTAACAGTGACTAAACTCAAATCAATAAAGTTGGCACTTGCTCCGGTATCTATGATGGCTTCACACTTTATCCTGTGTTGTTCCCACTGCAAGGATAAGGGTAATGTTAGATAGGCAGTGGCAATATTTTTTGTGTTTAGGCAATGGTTGAAAGGGTGTACCTTACCTATCTTCTGTTTGAATAGTAGTGGACACTCTTTAACAACATGGTCTGCTGATGCGCAATACATGCACAAATTTAATGTACGTTGTCTCAATTTCTCTTGTGGAGAGAGGGGTCCACGTAGAAAACTAATGTCCATAGGTTGCTCAGGTGGTGAAGTAGATGGCGTCTGTAAAACCCTGCGCTGAGGGGGGTTAGAGGGGCTTTTTTTTTGCCTCCTCTCCCTAAGTCTACAGTCAATAGTAGTGGTAAGGATGTACAGTTCTTCCAGGCGGTATGGAATACCTACTCTGGCGAGTTCATCCTTAATGTCTTCGGATAAACCAAGGCGATACTGGTTTTTCAGAGAAACCTCATTCCAGAGGGAATCTCTTGCCCATATCCTAAAACGAGTGATATACTCTTCAACTGGGGCTTTAAGCTGTTTTAAACCTCTGAGTTTGCCCTCAGCTGGCGGTAGGGATCATCATAAAGAGAGGAGAGGGCTTTAAGGAAGCAGTCCAGGGAATTCAGTATTGGGTCTTGTGACTCATAGAAAGAGTCAGCCCAGACCCTTGGCTCTCCCCTAAGGTATGATAGGATGGTTAGTACTTTGGCCCTGTCAGTGGGGTAGGTCCTAGGGCGTAAATCGAAAAGCAATAAGCATGCATTACGAAATTGACGAAAAGTGGAGCGGTCCCCTGAGAACTTTTCGGGGTATGAAACCTGGGGTTCAGCATGATGGTCATTTCCAGAATTTCTATTTGATAGCACTTCCCTTAAGCAGGCTTTAAGGCTTTGATTTTCCACCTGCAAATCCCTGAAAGCCTGGGTTAGGTTATCCAGCCTTTGATTTAGGCTGTGTAGCTGGGGAGTGACGTCAGTGGGCTCCATGGCTACTATATATATGGCTGGTTTATTATGTAACAATCAACTCACTTGTAATTGTAACAACCAAGATATCATGTCAAATTGAGGATGTGTTACAAGAGTTGAGGATGACAGTACACTATATGCTTTTAGTGAACTGTATAACACTTGTTGTTAATTTTGCCGGACAGCTAGCTCCCAGTAACTGGAGTGTCTATTAGTGGAAGTTGACTTTGGCAGGTATTCGTAGCAATGGATATACAGAGATAAACAGTACTGCAGAGGTTAATTATATGTCAGGATGCAGTTAGTAGAAAGAGTTCACGGTTAAATGCAAGCAGCTTCACTATACAAATCTTACACTTGTAGTATGTTTAAGTGTACTTCAGAAGAGAGTTGCACAGTGTGTTTATGAAAGTTTATACAGCACCTGTCCAGAAGCCGCTGAATGATATTTCCCCTTTAAGCAAACTGCAGCTGCTGTGAGTGCGATGAGTGCAGCACAGAGTTCCGGTCCCAATGAGCTTGGTGAGCAGTGTGAACGCTGTGGTCCCTGCGTTTCCTGTTTGCTGAGTGGCGTGTCACACCAGGTTGTTAGGAATACTCACAAGCAGACCCTGGATGGGGGAGGTGTGGAGTGAAGTCCTGCTGCAGTTATGTAATGTCAGCTCCGGCTGAAATAGAGGTATGCTGATAGAAAAAGGAAATAAAACATAATTTATGTAAGAACTTACCTGATAAATTCATTTCTTTCATATTAGCAAGAGTCCATGAGCTAGTGACGTATGGGATATACATTCCTACCAGGAGGGGCAAAGTTTCCCAAACCTTAAAATGCCTATAAATACACCCCTCACCACACCCACAATTCAGTTTAACGAATAGCCAAGAAGTGGGGTGATAAGAAAAAAGTGCGAAAGCATATAAAATAAGGAATTGGAAAAATTGTGCTTTATACAAAATCATAACCACCACAAAAAAAAAAAAAGGGCGGGCCTCATGGACTCTTGCTAATATGAAAGAAATGAATTTATCAGGTAAGTTCTTACATAAATTATGTTTTCTTTCATGTAATTAGCAAGAGTCCATGAGCTAGTGACGTATGGGATAATGACTACCCAAGAAGTGGATCTTTCCACACAAGAGTCACTAGAGAGGGAGGGATAAAATAAAGACAGCCAATTCCTGCTGAAAATAATCCACACCCAAAATAAAGTTTAATGAAAAACATAAGCAGAAGATTCAAACTGAAACCGCTGCCTGAAGTACTTTTCTACCAAAAACTGCTTCAGAAGAAGAAAATACATCAAAATGGTAGACTTTAGTAAAAGTATGCAAAGAGGACCAAGTCGCTGCTTTGCAGATCTGGTCAACCGAAGCTTCATTCCTAAACGCCCAGGAAGTAGAAACTGACCTAGTAGAATGAGCTGTAATTCTCTGAGGCGGAGTTTTACCCGACTCAACATAGGCAAGATGAATTCAAGATTTCAACCAAGATGCCAAAGAAATGGCAGAAGCTTTCTGGCCTTTTCTAGAACCGGAAAAAATAACAAATAGACTAGAAGTCTTACGAAAAGATTTCGTAGCTTCAACATAATATTTCAAAGCTCTAACAACATCCACACAGCTCCCCAACCTGTAAGACTTGCATCTGTTGAGATTATAGTCCAGGTCGGAAGAACAAAGAAGCCCCCTGAACTAAACGATGGTGATCTGTCCACCATGTCAGAGAGTGTTGTAAAATCGGTTTAAAGATATTAATTGAGATATCTTTGAGTAATCCCTGCACCATTGGTTCAGCATACAGAGCTGAAGAGGTTGCATGTGAAAACGAGCAAAGGAGATCGCATCTGATGCGGCAGTCCTAAGACCCAACATTTCCATGCATAAGGCTACCAAAGGGAATGATTGTGACTGAAGGTTTTGACAAGCTGATATCAATGTTAAACTTCTCTTGTCTGACAAGGACAGAGTCATAGACACTGAATTTATCTAGAAACCTAAAAAGGTTACCCTTGTCTGAGGAATCAATGAACTGATTGGTAAATTGATCCTCCAACCATGAACTTGAAGAAACAACACAAGTCGATTCGTATGAGATTCTTCGAAAATGAGAAGACTGAGCAAATACCAAGATATCGTCCAAATAAGGAAATACCAAAACCCTATTCTCTGATTACAGAAAGAAGGGCACCGAGAACCTTTGAAAAAAATTCTTGGAACTGAGGCTAAGCCAAACGGTAGAGCCACAAAACTGGTAATGCTTGTCTAAAAAGAGAATCTCAGACACTAAAAGTGATCTGGATGAATCGGAATATGCAGATACACATCCTGTAAATCTATTGTAGACATATAATGCCCTTGCTAAACAAAAGGCAGGATAGTCCTACAGTAACCATCTTGAATGTTGGTATCCTAACATAATGATTCAAAAATGATAGATCTGGAACTGGTCTGAAGGAATTGACCTTCTTTGGTACAATGAAGAGATAAAATAAGATCCCAGCCCCTGTTCCAGAACTGGAACTGGCATAAATACTCCAGCCAACTCTAGATCTGAAACACATTTCAGAAATGCTGAGCCTTTGCTGTGTTAACTGGGACACGGGAAAGAAAAGAATCTCTTAGCAGGAGGCCTTAACTTGAAGCCAATTCTGTACCTTTCTGAAACAATGTTTCTGAAACCAGAGATTAAGAACGGAATTGATCCAAATTTCTTTGAAGAAAACGTAATCTGCCCCATACCAGCTGAGCTGGAATAAGGGCCGCACCTTCATAGGTACTTAGGAGCTGGCTATAGGTTTCTATAAGGCTTGGATATATTCCAAACTGGAAATAGTTTCCAAACTGATACCGCTCCTGAGGATGAAGGATCAGGCTTTTGTTCCTTGAGAGGAAAGGAACGAAAATGATTATTTACCCTGGAAAGAAAGGGAAAGCAAAGTTGACTTAGAAGACATGTCAGCATTCCAAGTTTAATCCATAAAGCTATTCTAGCTAAAATAGCTAGAGACATATACCTGACATCAACTCTAATGATATCAAAAGATGGTATCACCAATAAAATTATTAGCATGTTATAGAATAAAAATAATGCTATAAAATTATGATCTGTTACTTGTTGCGCTAAAGCTTCTAACCAAAAAGTTGAAGCTGCAGCAACATCCGCTAAAAATATAGCAGGTCTAAGAAGATTACCTGAACATAAGTAAGCTTTTCTTAGAAAGGAATCAATTTTCCTATCTAAAGGATCCTTAAATGAAGTACTATCTGCCGTAGGAATAGTAGTACATTAGCAGGAGTAGAGACAGCCCCATAACCTTAGGGATTTTTGTCCCAAAAAACTCTAATCTGTCAGATGGCACAGGATATAATTTGCTTAAACGTCTAGAAGGAGTAAATAAATTACCCAAATTATTCCATTCCCTGGAAATTACTTCAGAAATAGCATCAGGGAGATAAAACACTTCTGGAATAACTACAGGAGATTTAAAAACCTTATTTAAACGTTTACATTTAGTATCAAGAGGACCAGAATCCTCTATTTCTAATGCAAATAACACTTCTTTAAGTAAAGAACGAATAAATTCCATCTTGAACAAATACAAAGATTTATCAGCATCAACCTCTGAGACAGAAACCTCAGAACCAGAAGAACCATTATCAGAATGATGATGTTCATTTAAAAATTCATCTGAAAAAAAGAGAAGTTTTAAAAGACTTTTATGTATACTAGAAGGAAAAATAACAGACATAGCCTTCTTAATGGATTTAAAAAATAAAATCTCTTATGTTATCAGGAACACTCTGAAAATTAGATGTTGATGGAACAGCAACAGGTAATGTAACAGTACTAAAGGAAATTTTATCTGCATTAATAAGTTTGACATGACATGCAATACAAATAACAGCTGGAGAAACAGATACCAAAAGTTTATAGCAGATACACTTAGCTTGGTAGCTCCAGCATTGTGCAGTGATTTTCCTGAAGTATCTTCTGACTCAGTTGCAACGTGGAACATCTTGCAATATGTAAAAGAAAAAAAAACAACATATAAAGCAAAATTGATCAAATTCCTTAAATGACAGTTTCAGGAATGGGAAAAAATGCCAAAGAACAAGCTTCTAGCAACCAGAAGCAATAAAAAATGAGACTTAAATAATGTGGAGACAAAAGTGACGCCCATATTTTTTCGCGCCAAATAAGACGCCCACATTATTTGGCGCCTAAATGCTTTTTGGCGCCAAAAATGACGCCACATCCGGAACGCCGACATTTTTGGCGCAAAATAACGTCAAAGAATGACGCAACTTCCGGCGACACGTATGACGCCGGAAACGGAAATAGAATTTTTGCGCCAAAAAAGTCCGCGCCAAGAATGACGCAATAAAATGAAGCATTTTCAGCCCCCGCGAGCCTAACAGCCCACAGGGAAAAAGTCAAATTTTAAGGTAAAAAATGTTAAATTAAAATGCATTATCCCAAATATGAAACTGACTGTCTGAAAAATAAGGAAAGTTGAACATTCTGAGTCAAGGCAAATAAATGTTTGAATACATATATTTAGAACTTTATAAACAAAGTGCCCAACCATAGCTAGGAGTGTCACAGAAAATAAGACTTACTTACCCCAGGACACTCATCTACATATAGCAGATAGCCAAACCAGTACTGAAACGAGAATCAGCAGAGGTAATGGTATATATAAGAGTATATCGTCGATCTGAAAAGGGAGGTAAGAGATGAATCTCTACGACCGATAACAGAGAACCTATGAAATAGACCCCGTAGAAGGAGATCATTGAATTCAAATAGGCAATACTCTCCTCACATCCCTCTGACATTCACTGCACGCTGAGAGGAAAACCGGGCTCCAACTTGCTGCGGAGCGCATATCAACGTAGAATCTAGCACAAACTTACTTCACCACCTCCATCGGAGGCAAAGTTTGTAAAACTGAATTGTGGGTGTGGTGAGGGGTGTATTTATAGGCATTTTAAGGTTTGGGAAACTTTGCCCCTCCTGGTAGGAATGTATATCCCATACGTCACTAGCTCATGGACTCTTGCTAATTACATGAAAGAAATAAACAGTTTAAATCCTGTTATGCTGTAGAAAAGGTAAGGACTGGAACTGTAGCTATTACACTTCAATAAACCAGCAAAGGACCATGGGAGGAAGCAGGTTTATATTGGGTTCAGGTAGGAAGTTAACAAGATGTAAAGGTGGTATATAGTATTTTCTTGACACATTTAAGGTGGAATAGGAGGATCATGACAACCTGCTACCTGTTTACAAGTGTATTCCCTGCTTTGTGCAAATCCTGTACTTCAGTTATTACCAGGAGAAAGATTTCACCTTTGCACCTGTTTACAAGTTTGCTACCTGCTTTGTGCAATTCCTGCACATCAGTTATTTCCAGGACAAAGACTTTACCTGCTACCTGTTTACAAGTTTGTTCCCTGCTTTGTGCAAATCCTGCACTTCAGTTATTACCAGGAGAAAGACTTTACCTTTAAACCTGTTAACTGTTTACAAGTTTGTTTCCTGCCTTGTGCAAATCCTGCACTTCAGTTATTACAAGAACAAATACTTTACCATTAAACCTGCTACCTGTTTACAAGTTTGTTTTCTTGCTTTGCGCAAATCCTGTAATTCAGTTATTACCAGGAGAAAGACTTTCCTTTTGAATCTGCATCCCTGCTTACTTTGTTTGGTTATTTCCACTCCTGCCATATGTGGACTTAACATACCTGAATAGCACATTTAAAATACCCTGCAAGTATTTGTTCAAAGTATTTTGTTTAAATAAATCTGTTATCATTTCAATCTATATGGCTTCTACTAATCTTCATTTAAAGCAACTGTTCCAGACAATGAGGCTCTCACAAAACATCCTCAGACAGAACATGACAGAATGTGAAAAAACTAAAAGAGAGCCCTCTGGGATTATTGCTGTATTGGATTCAGTGTTAAAGTTTATTAAGGACATACTGATAAACTTCATAGAGCTGGTGGAAATTTTATCTCTAAAATAACAAGAGGTGAGACCGCGCCAAAAATAAAACTGCTTCACAAACTCCAAATATAATAGAAGTCTCTCTGCTTCTAAAGGATAATTTAATAAATACAGAATAACAAAAGGAGCGCTCAATGAGGCTAAAGTGTGGCTGTATTGGATAGTGATGGATTAAAGTGCAAAAATGCTAATGGAACTAATAGATGTATCAGTAAGCAAGCGCAGAGGATCAACCACAAATGCCAATCACTACTACAATCTAAGGCCTAGATTTAGAGTTTGGCGTTAGCCGTGAAAACCAGCGTTAGAGGCTCCTAACGCTGGTTTTAGGCTACCGCCGGTATTTGGAGTCACTCAAAATAGGGTCTAACGCTCACTTTTCAGCCGCGACTTTTCCATACCGCAGATCCCCTTACGTAAATTGCGTATCCTATCTTTTCAATGGGATTTCTCTAACTCCGGTATTTAGAGTCGTGTCTGAAGTGAGCGTTAGAATTCTAACGACAAAACTCCAGCCTCAGAAAAAAGTCAGTAGTTAAGAGCTTTCTGGGCTAACGCCAGTTTCTAAAGCTCTTAACTACTGTACTCTAAAGTACACTAACACCCATAAACTACCTATGTACCCCTAAACCGAGGTCCCCCCACATCGCCGACACTCTAATAATTTTTTTTAACCCCTAATCTGCCGACCGCCACCTACGTTATCCTTATGTACCCCTAATCTGCTGCCCCTAACACCGCCGACCCCTGTATTATATTTATTAACCCCTAACCTGCCCCCCACAACGTCGCCTCCACCTACCTACACTTATTAACCCCTAATCTGCCGACCGCAAAGCGCAGCCACCTACGTTATCCTTATGTACCCCTAATCTGCTGTCCCTAACACCGCCGACCCCTATATTATATTTATTAACCCCTAATCTGCCCCCCACAACGTTGCCTGCACCTGCCTACACTTATTAACCCCTAATCTGCCGACCGGACCTGAGCGCTACTATAATAAAGTTATTAACCCCTAATCCGCCTCACTAACCCTATCATAAATAGTATTAACCCCTAATCTGCCCTCCCTAACATCGCCGACACCTAACTTCAATTATTAACCCCTAATCTGCCAACCGGAGCTCACCGCTATTCTAATAAATGTATTAACCCCTAAAGCTAAGTCTAACCCTAACACTAACACCCCCCTAAGTTAAATATAATTTAAATCTAACAAAATTAATTATCTCTTATTAAATAAATTAATCCTATTTAAAGCTAAATACTTACCTGTAAAATAAATCCTAATATAGCTACAATATAAATTATAATTATATTATAGCTATTTTAGGATTAATATTTATTTTACAGGTAACTTTGTATTTATTTTAACCAGGTACAATAGCTATTAAATAGTTAAGAACTATTTAATAGCTAAAATAGTTAAAATAATTACAAATTTACCTGTAAAATAAATCCTAACCTAAGTTAAAATTAAACCTAACACTATACTATCAATAAATTAATTAAATAAACTACCTACAATTACCTACAATTAACCTAACACTACACTATCAATAAATTAATTAAATACAATTGCTACAAATAAATACAATTAAATAAACTTGCTAAAGTACAAAAAATAAAAAAGAACTAAGTTACAAAAAATAAAAAAATATTTACAAACATAAGAAAAATATTACAACAATTTTAAACTAATTACACCTACTCTAAGCCCCCTAATAAAATAACAAAGCCCCCCAAAATAAAAAAAATGCCCTACCCTATTCTAAATAACTAAAGTTCAAAGCTCTTTTACCTTACCAGCCCTGAACAGGGCCCTTTGCGGGGCATGCCCCAAGAAGTTCAGCTCTTTTGCCTGTAAAAGAAAAAATACAATACCCAAGCCCCCCAACATTACAACCCACCACCCACATACCCCTAATCTAACCCAAACCCCCCTTAAATAAACCTAACACTAAGCCCCTGAAGATCTTCCTACCTTATCTTCACCATACCAGGTTCACCGATCCGTCCTGAAGAGCTCCTCCGATGTCCTGATCCAAGCCCAAGCGGGGGGCTGAAGAGGTCCATGATCCGGCTGAAGTCTTCATCCAAGCGGGAGCTGAAGAGGTCCATGATCCGGATGAAGTCTTCTATCAACGGCATCTTCAATCTTCTTTCTTCCGGATCCATCTTGCAGACCTCCGACGCGGAACATCCTGCTGGGCCGACGGACTAAAGACGAATGACGGTTCCTTTAAGGGACGTCATCCAAGATGGCGTCCCTCGAATTCCGATTGGCTGATAGGATTCTATCAGCCAATCGGAATTAAGGTAGGAATATTCTGATTGGCTGATGGAATCAGCCAATCAGAATCAAGTTCAATCCGATTGGCTGATCCAATCAGCCAATCAGATTGAGCTCGCATTCTATTGGCTGATCAGAACAGCCAATAGATTGCGAGCTCAATCTGATTGGCTGATTGAATCAGCCAATCGGATTGAACTTGAATCTGATTGGCTGATTCCATCAGCCAATCAGAATATTCCTACCTTAATTCCGATTGGCTGAAAGAATCCTATCAGCCAATTGGAATTCGAGGGACGCCATCTTGGATGACGTCCCTTAAAGGAACCGTCATTCGTCTTTAGTCCGTCGGCCCAGCAGGATGTTCCGCATCGGAGGTCTGCAAGATGGATCCGGAAGAAAGAAGATTGAAGATGCCGTTGATAGAAGACTTCATCCGGATCATGGACCTCTTCAGCTCCCGCTTGGATGAAGACTTCAGCCGGATCATGGACCTCTTCAGCCCCCCGCTTGGGCTTGGATCAGGACATCGGAGGAGCTCTTCAGGACGGATCGGTGAACCTGGTATGGTGAAGATAAAGTAGGAAGATCTTCAGGGGCTTAGTGTTAGGTTTATTTAAGGGGGGCTTGGGTTAGATTAGGGGTATGTGGGTGGTGGGTTGTAATGTTGGGGGGCTTGGGTATTGTATTTTTTCTTTTACAGGCAAAAGAGCTGAACTTCTTGGGGCATGCCCCGCAAAGGGCCCTTTTCAGGGCTGGTAAGGTAAAAGAGCTTTGAACTTTAGTTATTTAGAATAGGGTAGGGCATTTTTTTTATTTTGGGGGGCTTTGTTATTTTATTAGGGGGCTTAGAGTAGGTGTAATTAGTTTAAAATTGTTGTAATATTTTTCGTATGTTTGTAAATATTTTTTTATTTTTTGTAACTTAGTTCTTTTTTATTTTTTGTACTTTAGCAAGTTTATTTAATTGTATTTATTTGTAGCAATTGTATTTAATTAATTTATTGATAGTGTAGTGTTAGGTTAATTGTAGGTACTTGTAGGTAGTTTATTTAATTAATTTATTTATAGTATAGTGTTAGGTTTAATTTTAACTTAGGTTAGGATTTATTTTACAGGTAAATTTGTAATTATTTTAACTATTTTAGCTATTAAATAGTTCTTAACTATTTAATAGCTATTGTACCTGGTTAAAATAAATACAAAGTTACCTGTAAAATAAATATTAATCCTAAAATAGCTATAATATAATTATAATTTATATTGTAGCTATATTAGGATTTATTTTACAGGTAAGTATTTAGCTTTAAATAGGAATAATTTATTTAATAAGAGATAATTAATTTCGTTAGATTTAAATTATATTTAACTTAGGGGGGTGTTAGTGTTAGGGTTAGACTTAGCTTTAGGGGTTAATACATTTATTAGAATAGCGGTGAGCTCCGGTCGGCAGATTAGGGGTTAATGTTTGAAGTTAGGTGTCGGCGATGTTAGGGAGGGCAGATTAGGGGTTTATACTATTTATGATAGGGTTAGTGAGGCGGATTAGGGGTTAATAACTTTATTATAGTAGCGCTCAGGTCCGGTCGGCAGATTAGGGGTTAATAAGTGTAGGCAGGTGCAGGCGACGTTGTGGGGGGCAGATTAGGGGTTAATAAATATAATATAGGGGTCGGCGATGTTAGGGCAGCAGATTAGGGGTACATAAGGATAATGTAAGTAGCGGCAGTTTACGGAGCGGCAGATTAGGGGTTAATAATAATATGCAGGGGTCAGCGATAGCGGGGGCGGCAGATTAGGGGTTAATAAGTGTAAGGTTAGGGGTGTTTAGACTCGGGGTACATGTTAGAGTGTTAAGTGCAGACGTAGGAAGGGTTACCGCATAGCAAACAATGGGGCTGCGTTAGGAGCTGAACGCGGCTTTTTTGCAGGTGTTTGTTTTTTTTTCAGCTCAAACAGCCCCATTGTTTCCTATGGGGGAATCGTGCACGAGCACGTTTTTGAGGCTGGCCGCGTCCGTAAGCAACTCTGGTATTGAGAATTGAAGCTGCGTTAAAAATGCTCTACGCTCCTTTTTTGGAGCCTAACGCAGCCTTTATGTGGACTCTCAATACCAGAGTTATTTTTATGGTGCGGCCAGAAAAAAGCCGGCGTTAGTTTTTCGGGTCGTTACCGACAAAACTCCAAATCTAGGCCTAAGTGTCCTAGCTATGCACTATAAAAGTGATTAAGAGAGAAGCAGCTACAATAAATAATCTGATATATTAACCTATATGCAATAATTCAGTTCGATAACAAATGAATTAACAATTATTTAAATACAAAAACAATATTACATAATCATTTAATAAAATTAATAAATTTGTTACTTAAACATTTAATAAAAATGGATTAAGGTCGACCTTATAACAAAAGTAAAAGTAATAACAATAAAATACAAAAATGTGATAATAAAAATAAATAATGTATAAATAAATTGATGAATAAGTGATAAATGTCCTTATAACAGATAAAAAGTCCTCAAAAGCCAAAGGTCTTTGTAAAAGTCTTTAGATCCTGAGTGCGTGTGTGCTTTAGGTCCATGTGAATGATAAATGCCTGGTGACAACAGAAAGTCTCCTTAAGGCAGCCATATTGTTCCTTCTGAAGTCCCAGATTGTCTCCACAGTTAAATAACAAATGCTGAGCAGGAAATATTGTAATACTAATGACAGCGTTAAATAACAAGATAATAAGCAATGTTATAAACACTGTGGCTAATCCACAATCCTAGAGCTTAAACCAAAATACGGCTGCTAGCTGAATAACCCCCTGAACTGACCGGCTAATATACAATCAGCCCGGACAGTCAGAGGTGCCTTGGCCAAAATTCAGGAGCATCGTGAAACAATGGTAAATTAGCTCTATGCGGATATACAGAATACACTCCGTGTGCGGAGTTTAAAAGAGCAACGCGTTTCAAAATTAATCTTTATCAAGCTCATTACCGGGGCTATTCCTTCCGGGTTAATATATACCTATACTTATGTCACGATTGGATAATTTGTAAACCAATCGGGTGAGAGAACAAGCTACGTGTCAATCAATATTTGATATAAACCTAAACATCTTATCCAAATGAAAATAAGGTTAAAATGGAAAAAATTTAATTATAGACTCATTGTTACAATTATATGAAAGCAAAACACACTATTCAAACTAACGAGTGATACTACAATTCTGTAATCCTGAAAATTCCTAAATCTTAAATCTTAACAACTCGATTAACGTGGCACTCAGTCCACAATTTAGGACAATAACACCAACATAAAACAGAATACAAAAACCAAAATAAAAAGCCAGTTATTTAATACCTAACAAGACTATAGCAGATGATTTAAATGTCAGAAATTTAAATGACTAAACTTAAATGACTAAAAATTAATTTTTATACAAATTCTCTATATAGAGTTTCTGTATGAAAAGTTTCATATATATTAAGGGGTGAACTTCCAGAGGATATCTTATAGTAAGCAATATCTACTAAAAAAATTATTTGTTGCAATAAATATAAGAAATAGGTAGAGTTATAGCCATTGCAACATTTGATGGAAATAATAATTTAGGAATATTTTTTGGAAAAGATCCCCCTTAATATATATGAAACTTTTCATACAGAAACTCTATATAGAGAATTTGTATAAAAATTCATATTTTTAAAAATATCTAAGATAACTATATATTTCAAAAGAACGGTGGAAATATCTTTGTAAGAATCTTTGAAAAATTCTCTAATTTCTAAATTAATTTGAATTAAAAGCTCAATACTCAGGAGTTTTATACTGAGGAAAAAGAAATTTAATCAATAATTCCTAAAAAAAATCTTAAAACTTCATAAAAAAATCATAAAATTCATAGAAATTCATAAAAAAATTCATAAAAAAAGAAAAAAAAATCATAAAAAATATTAATTTATTTAAAAAGATTTATATATATCATAAAAAACAGCCTAAGTCAAACTCAAGGTTTAAACCATTAGGAGTTAGTGTCTTTAGCTCAAAAATCCATTTAGCTTCTAGTCTAAGAAGTTCATTCTGTACATTACTCCCTCTCCAATTGGGTTTTACTTTATCGATCACCGTGTAGCTGAGACTTTTGGTATTTCTATTATTACATATTTTAAAATGCCTAGGAATGGAAGATCTTTATTTCTTTCAAGATTCATAATTTCAATGGAGTTTATATGTTCCCTAATTCTGTCACATATAGGCCTTGTCGATTCACCGATGTACTGGATCCCACACGAACACTCTAATAAATAAACCACATTAGAATCCGTACATCTGTATAAGTTCTTAATTTTAAAAATCTTTTTCGTAACTGTTGATTTAAATTCCTTTCTTTTACTCGAGTGTTTGCAGGCCTTACAACTCAGGCATGGGTAGAATCCCACAATTTTCCTACCAGTCAAATCTTTATCTCTCGGAGGGCTTGTTTTATTCTTTAAATCAGTTGGAGCTAGATAATTCTTTAGATTCTTACACTTTTTATTTACTACCTTTGGATGGCTTGGCAAACACGGGCCTATAACCTCATCAGATTTTAAAACATGCCAATGTTTTCTTAGAATTTTTTTATAATTTCTTATTATCCTCATTATATTGTGTAATAAACGGGACTTTTAATTCACCATTCTCTGGTGTATAAACAGCATTAGTCCTATTACTTTGCTTTCTGCTTAATAAAAGGTCCCTATTTATATTGGAGACCTCAACTCTTGCGTTATTTATTAACTCTACATTATATCCCTTGTCGATGAATTTGTTCGCTAAAACTTCTGATTGTTGAGTATAGTCTAAATCATCCATGCAGTTCTTCCTGATTCGCATGAACTGACTTTTTGGAATGTTGTTCTTCCATTTGTCCAAATGGCAGCTTTCCGCATGTATATAGCCATTGGCATCTACAGACTTGAAATACGTTTTAGTTACAATCTTATTGTTTATAATATTTATTTGTAAGTCTAGAAAGTTTATACTCGTTTCATGTATTTCAAATGTAAATCTCAGATCTTTATCATTATTCATCCGAGAGAAAAACCATTCTAAATCAGTCTTATTACCTCTCCATATTATAAATATATCATCTATGTAGTGTTTAAAGGAGATCAGATTTGCCCCCAGATCAGTAGAGTCTAAGAATATTCTCTCCCAAAGACCCATAAATAAATTAGCATAACTGGGGGCAAATCTGGTCCCCATCGCCGTTCCACAGAGTTGCAAATAGAACTTCCCATCGAAACTAAAATAATTATGAGACAAAATAAATCTAATACTCTCAATCAAAAAAGTTTTTTGTTCATCTGGCATTGTCCCATCATTATTCAAATAAAATGTTATCGCTTCAATCTCTAGGTCATGTTTATTGCAGGTATAAAGCGGCTAAAAGACAATTTTCATCCCACTCTATACCCTCCAATAGTCTCAGGACATCTGTAGAATCTTTCAGATATGAAGGAAGACCCTTTACGTAGTCTTGCAAGAAAATGTCTATATATTCTGAAAGATTCGCCGTGATTGATTTGATGCCTGAGACTATTGGTCTACCAGGGGGGTTACTAATGCACTTATGAATTTTTGGTAGACAGTATAAGAGTGGAATTTTTGGACATTTCGGTATAAGATAGCCACTCTCCTTATCACTCAAAATACCTAAATCACTTGCCCCCCTCACTAAAGTATTAAGTTCTATTAAAAAATCATCAGTAGGGTTTTTATTCAGAACTTTGTAGGTTTCTCTATCATTGAGTAAAATATAACACATGTTAAGGTAACGGTCCTTGTCCATAAGGACTACCCCCCCCCTTTGTCTGCTGGCTTCACTATTACTGTATTGTTAAGTTCTAAATCCTTTATTTCAGAAAATTCTGCTTTAGTTAAATTTGCCTTACTGTGTCCTGTTTTCTTTATTTCTAAATCTTGAATATCTTTAGTAACTAATTTCTCAGACATTTCTATTGCCCCCCCCCCTTTAATATGTTTAGGGTAGAAATGTGATTTTTCTTTTAGATTTGAATGTTTAAATATATCCTCATTTCGTTCTATGGTATTGTTTCTCTCATATGGATTTCTAAGGAACCATTTTATAACCATTTTAATCTATAAATGCACTAAATTTATTCACCCTATTGGATCTATCTATCTGTTTGTTTGTCAGTCAATTGGATTTTACTCAAATTAAATATATTACTCTTATCTTCCTTTAGAACCTTTTTTGTTTTTGGGTTTCTGTATTCCTCTCCCTCTTCTTCCCCGTTTTTTGAAGCCCTTCTTTTTCTTTGATTTTGGTGTGTATGCTGTAAATTTACCTCCTCCTAACTCTTATCCCTTTCTAAAAAATTGGTTTGTCTCACTCCTGAACCATTTGGACCTTGTGTTGATTGGTCACTATGTAAAGAATTCTCATTAATTTCCTCTTGATCAGGGAATGTTAAAGGCCGGAATCTATTTTTTAAAGTGACATTTCTTGGGGAGTTAAAAATGTCACCATTCCTATTAAAATGGCGGTTACGTGTGTGCCACTGATTTGGAGTATTTCTCCAATTGTTACTATAATTTCTATTTTTATTTGTACTCTCCCTGTATTGGTCCCTTGAGTCAAATTCTTGAGTCTTATGATAAGCATCTTGTGTCTGCCATTGGTTCATCTTATTTGGTAGATGTTGAATATGTCCAGATTCATAGTCTCTATTCTGTCACCAAAAGTAATTATTTTTATTTTTATTCATAAACCTAATCTGTTCTCTATCATTAGGATAATAGCCATCATACCCATTATGAACTCTTATTGGTTCATACTGTATGTGTTGACCATGTTCTGCATGTCTCAATCTCGATTGAGGCCATGCACCTTGTTCTTTTCTGAATGGTTTGGGTCCATTGTCGTTTGTAAACCTTTGGTTACTTTGACTATGGGGAATAGACTTGGATTTAGTTTGAAAATTAGATTGTTTATGTTGATACTGAGAATTTATCTCTTTAACTAATTTGTTATCTTTTAATTGGATAGGTGGTTCCACTGATGCGTTAATAACTGCAGTGTTAGGAGTTAATTTTTTGTTGTTAAGTCTCCATGTATGTGTAATGTAACATTCATTGTTGGGGTCATTCTCATAAGTACTGTAATCATCCCGATCCCTTTTTAGTTTCTTTGCTTTATTATTCATTAGTTCATCTCTATTAGTACTAAGGCGTGCTTTTATCTCTAATTCATGATCTTTATATTCTTTACTTCCTTTAGACGGACCTAGTTTGGTATCTATGGAGTTAATTTTTATATTAATATCCTCCAGAAGTTTCACTCTGAATCCCTCATGAGTTTCATTAATTTAATTGATGCCTCCTCCAAAATCATCCTCCATTTACTTTTGAAATCAGAGTCTTACACATCAAAAGCACATTCTTTCTTGATTCTTAAACCCCTTGGAACTTTCTCTTCCTTTATGTATACATCAAAGAAAGCACAATCTAACTCGTACCTCATCTCCAATCTCAAAAAATGTTCTAATCCTAACATCATCTGATCAAGGGTGTCACTATTCAAACCTCCATTTTTAACTCTTTCTTGAATGTTCAACACAATATCTTTATAAAAGTCATTTCTTAACTCTGAAAGAACGCTATCTCTATCCATAATGGCTGCTGCTAATCACAGAGATACAAACGAATACCAAAATAACAAGAGGTGAGACTGCACCAAAAATAAAACTTCAACACAAACTCCAAATATAATAGAAGTCTCTCTGCTTCTAAAGGATAAGTTAATAAATACAGAATAACAAAAGGAGCGCTCAATGAGGCTAAAGTGTGGCTGTATTGGATAGTGATGGATTAAAGTGCAAAAATGCTAATGGAACTAATAGATATATCAGTCAGCAAGCGCAGAAGATAAACCACAAATGCCAATGACTACTACAATCTAAGTGTCCTAGCTGTGCACTATAAAATTGATTAAGAGAGAAGCAGCTACAATAAATAATCTGATATATTAACCTAGATGCAATAATTCAGTTCGATAACAAATGAATTAACAATTATTTAAATACAAAAACAATATTACATAATCATTTAATAAAATTAATAAATTTGTTACTTAAACATTTAATAAAAATGGATTAAGGTCGACCTTATAACAAAAGTAAAAGTAATAACAATAAAATACAAAAATGTGACAATAAAAATAAATAATGTATAAATAAATTGATGAATAAGTGATAAATGTCCTTATAACAGATTAAAATTAATCAAAAGCCAAAGGTCTTTGAAAAAGTCTTTAGATCCTGAGTGCGTGTGTGCTTTAGGTCCGTGTGAATGATAAATTCCTGGTGACAAAAGAAAGTTTCCTTAAGGCAGTGTAAAGAGCCGTGTGTTAAATAATCACTCTGCACTCACAGTGTCAGAAAACTGAAATCTGCAAAGGTATTGCCCAATATAAAGCCGTATTGTTCCTTCTGAAGTCCCAGATTGTCTCCACAGTTAAATAACAAATGCTGAGCAGGAAATATTGTAATACTAATGACAGCGTTAAATAACAAGATAATAAGCAATGTTATAAACACTGTGGCTAATCCGCAATCCTGGATCTTAAACCAAAATATGGCTGCTAGCTGAATAACCCCCTGAACTGACCGGCTAATATACAATCAGCCCGGACAGTCAGATGTGCCTTGGCCAAAATTCAGGAGCGCCGTGAAACAAAGGTAAATTAGCTCTATGCGGATATACAGAATACACTCCGTGTGCGGAGTTTAAAAGAGCAACGCGTTTCAAAATTAATCTTTATCAAGCTCATTACCGGGGCTATTCCTTCCGGGTTAATATATACCTATACCCTACCTATATAATCTTAAATCTTAACTACTCGATTAACGTGGCACTCAGTCCACAATTTAGGACAATAACACCAACATAAAACAGAATACAAAAACCAAAATAAAAAGCCAGTTATTTAATACCTAACAAGACTATAGCAGATGATTTAAATGTCAGAAATTTAAATGACTAAACGGGATAATACAGGTGAACTTCCAGAGGATATCTTATAGTAAGCAATATCTACTAAAAGAATTATTTGTTGCAATAAATATAAGAAATAGGTAGAGTTATAGCCATTGCAACTTTTGATGGAAATAATAATTTAGGAATATTTTTTGGAAAAGATCCCCCTTAATATATATGAAACTTTTCATGCAGAAACTCTATATAGAGAATTTGTATAAAAATTCATATTTTTAAAAATATCTAAGATAACTATATATTTCAAAAGAATGGTGGAAATATATTTGTAAGAATATTTGTAAAAATTCTCTAATTTCTAAATTAATTCGAATTAAAAGCTCCATACTCAGGAGTTTTATACTGAGGAAAAAGATTTTAATCAATAAATCCTAAAAAATTCTTAAAACTTCATAAAAAAATCATAAAATTCATAGAAATTCATTAAAAAATTCATAAAAAATAAATAAATCATAAAATAAAATAAAATAATTAATTTAAAAAGATTTATATATATCATAAAAAACAGCCTAAGTCAAACTCAAGGTTTAAACCATTAGGAGTTAGTGTCTTTAGCTCAAAAATCCATTTAGCTTCTAGTCTAAGAAGTTCATTCTGTACATTACTCCCTCTTCAATTGGGTTTTACTTTATCGATTACCGTGTAGCTGAGACTTTTGGTATTTCCATTATTACATATTTTAAAATGCCTAGGAACAGGAAGATCTTTATTTCTTTCAAGATTCATAATTTCAATGGAGTTTATATGTTCCCTAATTCTGTCACATATAGGCCTTGTCGATTCACCGATGTACTGGATCCCACACGAACACTCTAATAAATAAACCACATTAGAATCCGTACATCTGTATAAGTTCTTAATTTTAAAAATCTTTTTCGTAACTGTTGATTTAAATTCCTTTCTTTTACTCGAGTGTTTGCAGGCCTTACAACTCAGGCATGGGTAGAATCCCACAATTTTCCTACCAGTCAAATCTTTATCTCTCGGAGGGCTTGTTTTTTTCTTCAAATCACCATTCTCTGGTGTATAAACAGCATTAGTCCTATTACTTTGCTTTCTGCTTAATAAAAGGTCCCTATTTATATTGGAGACCTCAACTCTTGCATTATTTATTAACTCTATATTATATCCCTTGTCGATGAATTTGTTCGCTAAAACTTCTGATTGTTGAGTATAGTCTAAATCATCCATGCAGTTCTTCCTGATTCACATGAACTGACTTTTTGGAATGTTGTTCTTCCATTTGTCCAAATGGCAGCTTTCCGCATGTATATAGCCATTGGCATCTACAGGCTTGAAATAAGTTTTAGTTACAATCTTATTGTTTATAATATTTATTTGTAAGTCTAGAAAGTTTATACTTGTTTCATGTATTTCAAATGTAAATCTCAGATTTTTATCATTATTATTCATCCGAGAAAAAAACCATTCTAAATCAGTCTTATTACCTCTCCATATTATAAATATATCATCTATGTAGCGTTTAAAGGAGACCAGATTTGCCCCCAGATCAGTAGAGTCTAAGAATATTCTCTCCCAAAGACCCATAAATAAATTTGCATAACTGGGGGCAAATCTGGTCCCCATTGCCGTTCCAGAGAGTTGCAAATAGAACTTCCCATCGAAACTAAAATAATTATGAGACAAAATAAATCTAATACTCTCAATCAAAAAAGTTTTTTGTTCATCTGGCATTGTGTCATCATTATTCAAATAAAATGTTATTGCTTCAATCCCTAGGTTGTGTTTAATGCAGGTATAAAGCAACAAAACATCACATGTGGCTAAAAGACAATTTTCATCCCACTCTATACCCTCCAATATTCTCAGGACATCTGTAGAATCTTTCAGATATGAAGGAAGACCCTTTACGTAGTCTTGCAAGAAAATGTCTATATATTCTGAAAGATTCGCCATGATTGATTCGATGCCTGAGACTATTGGTCTACCAGGGGGGTTACTAATGTCCTTATGAATTTTTGGTAGACAGTATAAGAGTGGAATTTTTGGACATTTCGGTATAAGATAGCCACTCTCCTTATCACTCAAAATACCAAAATCACTTGCCCCCCTCACTAAAGTATTAAGTTCTATTAAAAAATCATCAGTAGGGTTTTTATTCAGAACTTTGTAGCTTTCTCTATCATTGAGTAAAATATAACACATGTTAAGGTAACATATAAACTCCATTGAAAATATGAATCTTGAAAGAAATAAAGATCTTCCATTCCTAGGCATTTTAAAATATGTAATAATGGAAATACTAAAAGTCTCAGCTACACGGTGATCGATAAAGTAAAACCCAATTGGAGAGGGAGTAATGTTGTACAGAATGAACTTCTTAGACTAGAAGCTAAATGGATTTTTGAGCTAAAGACACTAACTCCTAATGGTTTAAACCTTGAGTTTGACTTAGGCTGTTTTTTATGATATATATAAATCTTTTTAAATAAATTAATTTTTTTTATGATTTTTTTTTTCTTTTTTTATGATTTTTTTTATGAATTTCTATGAATTTTATGAATTTTTTATGAAGTTTTAAGAATTTTTTAGGAATTATTGATTAAATTCTTTTTCCTCAGTATAAAACTCCTGAGTATGGAGCTTTTAATTCAAATTAATTTAGAAATTAGAGAATTTTTACAAAGATTCTTACAAAGATATTTCCACCGTTCTTTTGAAATATATAGTTATCTTAGATATTTTTAAAAATATTAATTTTTATACAAATTCTCTATATAGAGTTTCTGTATGAAAAGTTTCATATATATTAAGGGGGATCTTTTCCAAAAAATATTCCTAAATTATTATTTCCATCAAAAGTTGCAATGGCTATAACTCTACCTATTTCTTATATTTATTGCAACAAATAATTCTTTTAGTAGATATTGCTTACTATAAGATATCCTCTGGAAGTTCACCTGTATTATCCCGTTTAGTCATTTAAATTTCTGACATTTAAATCATCTGCTATAGACTTGTTAGGTATTAAATAACTGGCTTTTTATTTTGGTTTTTGTATTCTGTTGTATGTTGGTTTTATTGTCCTAAATTGTGGACTGAGTGCCACGTTAATCGAGTTGTTAAGATTTAAGATTTAGGAATTTTCAGGATTACAGAATTGTAGTATCACTCGTTAGTTTGAATAGTGTGTTTTGCTTTGATATAATTGTAACAATGAGTCTATAATTACATTTTTTCCATTTTAACCTTATTTTCATTTGGATAAGATGTTTAGGTTTATATCAAATATTGATTGACACGTAGCTTGTTCTCTCACCCGATTGGTTTACAAATTATCCAATCGTGACATAGGTATAGGTATATATTAACCCGGAAGGAATAACCCCGGTAATGAGCTTGATAAAGATTCATTTTGAAACGCGTTGCTCTTTTAAACTCCACACACGGAGTGTATTCTGTATATCCGCATAGAGCTAATTTACCATTGTTTCACGGCGCTCCTGAATTTTGGCCAAGGCACCTCTGACTGTCCGGGCTGATTGTATATTAGCTGGTCAGTTCAGGGGGTTATTCAACTAGCAGCCGTATTTTGGTTTAAGCTCCAGGATTGCGGATTAGCCACAGTGTTTATAACATTGCTTATTATCTTGTTATTTAACGCTGTCATTAGTATTACAATATTTCCTGCTCAGCATTTGTTATTTAACTGTGGAGACAATCTGGGACTTTAGAAGGAACAATACGGCTTTATATTGGGCAATACCTTCGCAGATTTCAGTTTTCTGACACTGTGAGTACAGAGTGGTTATTTAACACACAGCTCTTTACACTGCCTTAAGGAGACTTTCTTTTGTCACCAGGAATTTATCGTTCACACGGATCTAAAGCACACACGCACTCAGGATCTAAAGACTTTTTCAAAGACCTTTGGCTTTTGATTAATTTTAATCTGTTATAAGGACATTTATCACTTATTCATCAATTTATTTATACATTATTTATTTTTATTGTCACATTTTTGTATCTTATTGTTATTACTTTTACTTTTGTTATAAGGTCGACCTTAATCCATTTTTATTAAATGTTTAAGTAACAAATTTATTCATTTTATTAAATGATTATGTAATGTTGTTTTTGTATTTAAATAATTGTTAATTCATTTGTTATCGAACTGAATTATTGCATCTAGTTTAATATATCAGATTATTTATTGTAGCTGCTTCTCTCTTAATCAATTTTATAGCTAGGACACTTTGGCCTAGATTTAGAGTTTGGCGTTAGCCGTGAAAACCAGCGTTAGAGGCTCCTAACGCTGGTTTTAGGCTACCGCCGGTATTTGGAGTCACTCAAAATAGGGTCTAACGCTCACTTTTCAGCCGCGACTTTTTCATACCGCAGATCCCCTTACGTCAATTGCGTATCCTATCTTTTCAATGGGATCTTTCTAACTCCGGTATTTAGAGTCGTGTCTGAAGTGAGCGTTAGACATCTAACGACAAAACTCCAGCCGCAGGAAAAAAGTCAGTAGTTAAAAGCTTTCTGGGCTAACGCCGGTTTATAGAGCTCTTAACTACTGTACTCTAAAGTACACTAACACCCATAAACTACCTATGTACCCCTAAACCGAGGTCCCCCCACATCGCCGACACTCGAATAAATTTTTTTAATTTCTAATCTGCCGACCGCCACCTACGTTATCCTTATGTACCCCTAATCTGCTGCCCCTAACACCGCCGACCCCTATATTATATTTATTAACCCCTAATCTGCCCCCCACAACGTCGCCTCCACCTGCCTACACTTATTAACCCCTAATCTGCCGACCGCAAAGCGCCGCCACCTACGTTATCCTTATGTACCCCTAATCTGCTGCCCCTAACACCGCCGACCCCTATATTATATTTATTAACCCCTAATCTGCCCCCCACAACGTCGCCTCCACCTGCCTACACTTATTAACCCCTAATCTGCCGAGCGGACCTGAGCGCTACTATAATAAAGTTATTAACCCCTAATCCGCCTCACTAACCCTATAATAAATAGTATTAACCCCTAATCTGCCCTCCCTAACATCGCCGACACCTAACTTCAATTATTAACCCCTAATCTGCCGACTGGAGCTCACCGCTATTCTAATAAATGTATTAACCCCTAAAGCTAAGTCTAACCCTAACACTAACACCCCCCTAAGTTAAATATAATTTAAATCTAACGAAATAAATTAACTCTTATTAAATAAATTATTCCTATTTAAAGCTAAATACTTACCTGTAAAATAAATCCTAATATAGCTACAATATAAATTATAATTATATTGTAGCTATTTTAGGATTAATATTTATTTTACAGGTAACTTTGTATTTATTTTAACCAGGTACAATAGCTATTAAGGGGTATGTGGGTGGTGGGTTCACTAATCTTCTTCCGACGACGTCCAACTGAAGAATGACGGTTCCTTTAAGGGACGTCATCCAAGATGGCGTCCCTCGAATTCCGATTGGCTGATAGGATTCTATCAGCCAATCGGAATTAAGGTAGGAATATTCTGATTGGCTGATGGAATCAGCCAATCAGAATCAAGTTCAATCCTATTGGCTGATCCAATCAGCCAATCAGATTGAGCTCGCATTCTATTGGCTGATCGGAACAGCCAATAGAATGCGAGCTCAATTTGATTGGCTGATTGGATCAGCCAATAGGATTGAACGTGATTCTGATTGGCTGATTCCATCAGCCAATCAGAATATTCCTACCTTAATTCCGATTGGCTGATAGAATCCTATCAGCCAATCGGATTTCGAGGGACGCCATCTTGGATGACGTCCCTTAAAGGAACCGTCATTCTTCAGTTGGACGTCGTCGGAAGAATATTGATCCGCGCTGGAGGTCTTCACGATGGAGCCGTTCCTCATCGGATGAAGATAGATGATGCCGCTTGGATCAAGATGGTTGCCGGTCTGGATCGCCTCTTCTTCCCGGATAGGATGAAGACTTTGGAGCCTCTTTTGGACCTTTTCAGCCGCAGGATTATGGATCGCCAGCCCCCGCTTGGGTTGGATGATGATTTTGGAGCCAGGACCGATCGGTGATACCCGGTGAGGTGAAGATAAGGTAGGAAGATCTTCAGGGGCTCAGTGTTAGGTTTATTTAAGGGGGGTTTGGGTTAGATTAGGGGTATGTGGGTGGTGGGTTGTAATGTTGGGGGAGGGTATTGTATGTGTTTTTTTACAGGCAAAAGAGCTGAATTTCTTGGGGCATGCCCCGCAAAGGGCCCTGTTCAGGGGTGGTAAGGTAAAATATAAATATAATGTAGGTGGCGGCGGGGTCCGGGAGCGGCGGTTTAGGGGTTAATAACTTTATTTAGTTGGGGCGGGGTCCGGGAATGGCGGTTTAGGGGTTAATAACTTTATTTAGTTGCGGCGGGGTCTGGGAGCAGTGGTTTAGGGGTTAATAAGTTCATTAGAGTGGCGGTGGGCTCCGGGAGCAGCGGTTTAGGGATTAATAAGTATAAAGTAGGTGGCAGCAGTGTAGGGGGGGCAGATTAGGGGTGTTTAGACTCGGGGTACATGTTAGGGTGTTAGGTGTAGACATTTCCCCTAGGAATCAATGGGATATCGGGCAGCAGCGAACATAAGCTTTCGCTGCTGTCAGACTCCCATTGATTCCTATGGCATCCGCCGCCTCCAGGGCGATGGATTGAAAACCAGGTACGCTGGGCTGGAAAAGTTTTGAGCGTACCTGGTAGGATCTTAATAACTTCCAAAAGTAGTCAGATTGTGCCGAACTTGCATTCGGAACATCTGGAGTGACGTAACCATCGATCTGTGTCGGACTGAGTTCGGCAGATCGTATGTTACGTCACAAAATTCTACTTTTGCCGGTCTCTAGCCTTTGATAACTAAGACGAATCAGGCTCGCCACAAATACGCTGCAGAATTCCAGCGTATTTGCGGTTGACAGCTTGATAAATAGAAGCCTGTATGTACTCAGTACTTGGTTTGGGCCCCTTTTGCAGCAATTACTGCCCAAATGCGGCGTGGCATGGAAGCTATCAGCCTGTGGCACTGCTGAGGTGTTAAGGAAGACCAGGATGCTTCAATAGCGGCCTTCAGCTCTTCTGCATTGTTCGGTCTCATGTCTCTCATCTTTCTCTTGGCAATGCCCTATAGATTCTCTATGGGTTTCAGGTCAGGCGAGTTTGCTGGCCAATCAAGCACAGTAATCCCACGGTCATTGAACCAGGTTTTGGTGTATTTGGCAGTGTGGGCAGGTGCCAAGTCCTGCCGGAAAATGAAGCCAGCATCCCCATAGAGCTCGTCTGCGGAGGTAAGCATGAAGTGCTCCAAAATCTCCTGGTAGAAGGCTGCATTGACCCTGGACTTAATGAAGCACAGTGGACCAACACCAGCAGATGATATGGCTCCCCAAATCAACACAGACTGTGGAAACTTCACACTGGACTGCAAGCATCTTGCAGTGTGTGCCTCTCCATTCTTCCTCCATTCTCTGGGTCCTTGGTTTCCAAATGAGATGCAAAATTTGCTCTCATCAGAAAAGAGGACTTTGGACCACTGAGCAACAGACCAGGTCTGTTTTTATTTAGCCCAGGTAAGACGCTTCTGATGTTGTTTGTTGTTCAGGAGTGGCTTGACAAGAGGAATATGACATTTGAAGATCATGTCCAGGATCCGTCTGTGTGTGGTGGCTCTTGATGCACTGACTCCAGCCTCAGTCCACTCCTTGTGAAAGTCCCCAACACTTTTGAATGGCCTTTTCCTGACAATCCTCTCTAGGCTGCAGCCATTCCTGCTGCTTGTGCACCTTTTTCTTCCACACTTTTCCCTTCCACATAACTTTCCATTAATGTGCTTTGATACAGCACTTTGGGAACATCCAACTTCTTTTGCAATTACCTTTTGAGGCTTTCCCTCCTTATGGAGGGTGTCAATGATGGTTTTCTGCACAACTGTCAGGTCAGCAGTCTTTCCCATGATTGTGATTCCTACTGAACCAGATTGAGAGATCATTTAAAGGCTCAGGAACCCTTTGCAGGTGTTATGGCTTAATTAACTGATTATAGTGGGACACTTTGAGCCTAAACTATTGCACCTTTTCACAATATTCTAATTTTCTGAGATTGTGGATTTGGGGTTTTCATGAGCTGTAAGCCATAATCATCACAATTATGACAAATCATGGCTTGAACTATCTTGCTTTGCATGTAATGAGTCTATCTCCTATATTAGTTTCACCTTTTAAGTTGCATTAGTGAAATAAATGAACTTTTGCACGATATTCAAATTTTTCGAGTTTCACCTGTATGTGTACAGATGTATTTATATGTTTATATATGTATTTACAGACTTATATACACATATAAACACATAAATACATATAAAATATATAATAAATTCCCGCACACACAAAAAATACCAATCCAAGTAAAATACTTTATTAAATCTCATAAGGAAGCATTTTTCTTGCATATCTTTTGGATTGGTATTTTTTGTGTATGCGGGAATTCATTATATATTTCATATTTGATATAGATGTGTGGAGTTATCTATTTTTCCCAGCACCCTAAACTTAATTTTTTTTTTTTTTGGAGGTGTCTCTTCAATAAATTATTGACATAAATACATATGTACACATATATAGACATATATTAAAGTGCATTGGAGCCCTTTGCAGCTAAATAGAGGAAAACATGAACAATTATATTTGTGCAATATTCATATTTAATAAAGTGTAATACTGTGTATTTACTGTAAATAGTTCACATTCCAATTTTCTGCACAGAATATGTTCGGAGTATTTCTAAATAGATCAGAATATATCTATACCTATATATAATCATGTATGTAGAAATATTTAATTATGAATGTGGAATATTGGAATGTGAAATATTTATATTTTAATGTTGGGTTAGAGCACATGAGAATATGCGATCAGGGGCGCGATCCGATATCCATCGTAGTTTTCGGTGCAAGCGAGGGAACCCACACCGCCCGTAATTTCACCTCGCAACTCGAGCTATCCAATATACTGCGCCGTCAGATGCTAAACTGGCGTAAGTAGGAAAAACCGGCGCAAATACACATTTTAGTCGTCGCAAGTACTTACGCCAGTATTTTGTTCAATAAAGTGTAGTTTTATGCAAATTAGGCTACGAATTGTAAAAAATAACCACCAGTTCTAAAAGATGCGCCACGCAATTACGCCATTCAAAAATCATACATAAACCCCTGCGCAGCCGCCATTTTCTTTAGTGTGTTTGGTTGGTTCTTGGAGCTACAGCACACTACAGTGAGTAAGAGAAAGTGGTTAGAGTAGAGAGAGAGGCGCATTGCATATATTTAGTTAGGTCGGATTTGGTGGATTTGTTAAGCTTGTACATTTACTGTCACTTTTTTACATATTGCACACATTTTGCATACACGCATATACAAAATACACAACACTTTTTTTTTATAACACCTTACACATTTTATTTATCTTTTACAGTGTGAAAGGCTGAGTGTTTGGTTGTGATTGTGTGTGATTGAAGTGGGAGTGAGTGTGAGTGTGTGAGTGTGTGTAGTGTGAGGATGTTAGGGAGAGATAGGGCGGAGGGGAGGAGGGAAGGGGAGTTGCAGGGAGAGGATTATGGTCAGGAAGAGCAGCAGGATCCCCGTCAGGGAGTCAGTGGAGTGGGGAGAGGGAGACTTAGAAGGGAGGGTTGAGTGGGGTTGCCCCAAGACCAGGCACACTCAGTAGAAGAGGGATAGAGGGTGCACATGGGGATATAAGGGGGGAGGAGGGAGAGGATAGGGAGGAACCCACACCAGGGACATCCCAGGGAGGGAGCCAGGCGGCCCAGGACGAGGAGCGTATGAGGTGCCCCAACTTCTCCTTTGCTGAAAACCTCGCTCTAGTCCAGGCCGTCCTGGAGAACCATACCGCCCTCTTCGGCCAAGAGAAGGGCAAAGCAGTTGCCCGTAGGCGTAAAGATGCCTGGCTGAAGGGGGAGGAGGCAGTTAATAGTGTGTCCCAGCAGAGGAGGACTGTGGATGGCCTAAAGAAAAGGTGGAATGATTGTAAGAGGAGAGTCAAGGAGAAGATGGGCCAAGAAGCAATGTCCCAGAGGGCAACAGGAGGTGGGCCTCACCAGGAGGCAGAATATAACGAGTGGCAGGAGCTCATTCTTAGGTCCCTGAGCGTCACAGCAGTCCGTGGACTTCCAGGGGTTCGTGACTCAGGGATTGCAACATCAGCACAGCATGCTGGCGAGTAACATCCCACACACCAGTATTATATGTATTTGAGATATAACATCCTATAATGTCACACATTCATGTACACAATGAGGAGCATGGTATTTGGCCTACTAACAAAAACATCTACAATTAGATTTCACATTAAAGGGACATTAAACCAAATCTTTTTATTTCATTATTCAGATAGAGAATACAGTTTTAAACAACATCCCAATTTACTTTTATTATCTAATTTGCTTCATTATTTTGTTATTCTTTGTTTAATAAATATCAATGCACATGGGTGAGCCAATCACACGAGGCATTGATGTGCAGCCACCAATCAGCAGCTTCTGAGCCTATCTAGATATGCTTTTCAGCTAAGAATATCAAGAGAATGAAGCCAATTGGGTAATGGAAGTAAATTACAAAGTTGTTTAAAATTGCATGCTCTAGCTGAATCATGAAAGAATAAAAATGGGTTTAATGTCCATTTAATGCTACTTAACACATTGAAATTCATGATATGAGGTGGAATAGTGAAATACTAACATGTCTCAGAGTAACACAGGCCACAAGCCAGATGTAGAGTTTTCAGTAAATGGACACTATAGTCATCACAACCATAGTGTCACTTAAAGAACACATTTTCTCCATCACTGAAATGTACACAGAACTATTGTATGAAACACATACATGTATACTTTGCATATTAAAAACCCTCATATCACAAATCTCAATGTGTACATGCATGTTATAGAGTTTGACATGAGAATGTGTATAGGCCCTAGCATGTACATTGTATGCCCACATGGATATATATCTGACTGTACTAATCCCTCTCATCATTTGACTCCTCCACAGAACCTCCAGTCACCAGGGTGCAAACGCCCATGCATCCACCTCCACCACTGCCACAGAGAATGCCTCCACCTCAACCACCGGTCCAGAGAGTCCAGCAAGAGTATGCTCCCAGGCATGAGCTGGGTTGGACTGCCTCTGTTGACGATCCAGATTTCATGCCACCAGCATTGCAAGACGATACCTGACAGGATCCCTGGCCGGAGGACTATTCCTTTGGCTTGGAGGGGGAGCCAAGTCAGCCCCGAAGGGTAGATGTCTTTAACCCCCCCCCCACCAATATCAGGCCAGTCAGGGATTATACCACCAGGCTGAGTGGATGCACACCAGTCGGCAATGGGACTACCAGTCCATCCGGAGATCTCCACCATCTGCTTCCCTTGGAAGAGCTCCAGCATCTGAGGAGGAGCATAGAGCTGTCATCATTCCTCAGGCAGCACCGCCTTTCATCATCCCTCAGGCAGCACCAGCTGTGATCCCGCAAGCAGCCCCAGCTGTGATCCCTCAGGCAGCACCAGCTGTGATCCCTCAGGCAGCACCAGCTGTGATCCCTCAGGCAGCACCAGCTGTGATCCCGCAAGCAGCACCAGCTGTGATCCCGCAAGCAGCACCAGCTGTCATTCCTCAGGCAGCACCAGCAGCTGAGGATGTTCAAGTTGAAACAGCAGCTAGAGGTGAACCTGCACCTAGAATCCCTGCTGGTCAAGAGCCTGTAGATCCTCTGTATTCTGAGATGGGCGACGAATACATTTCCATCCATAGGAAACTCCTAGCAAGCTGTGAGAGAAGACAGAGAGATCAACGCAGGTTTTACAGGAGCCAACGGACCTTACTCCAGTGCTCCATTGAGCTGCAATGGGACATGGTAGCATCTTTAACTGGTATAGTACAAAACCAATCTCAGATGATGAGGGTTATATCGGATATGCAGATGCAGACTGACAACAGATGGCGGGAACAAAACCAACTGTTGGGTGTGTTGGGGGAGCATTTCACACACCAGCAGGACATTGCCTCCAGCCTCTCATTTGTGGCCAGCACTCCTGCAGAATCCTCTGAATCCACACAACCCAGGAGAGGCAGGAGAGCCACTCCAGGTACCTCAGCCCCCTCATCTAAGAAGCCTAAAAAAAAAAATATTGTTATATTTTATCCTAAATCTTGTCCTCTCTTATTTACCATATAATTGTCATCCACATCCATGTGAGGGGTGTTTTAGTACACTAATATTTTTTAAAAATATAATAAGGCCTGTGTGGAAATGGCCCAGAAAAGGTAATATCATCATGTTTATGACATATTCATGTTCTCTATACCACATCACATAGTTGTGTATGAAGGGTACATATAGTGATATTCACTTTTAAGATGTAAATCAAGGTTTCTCACATCCAATAGAAATTGACCCCCTGAAGATCTCCCTATCATAAAAATTGATAATAGGTGTAAATTAGAAAGTTCTATCTGAATCATGAAAGAAAAAAAATATTGTGTTCAATGTCACTTAACTAAAATTCCCTAGATAAGTAATATCTAAAATTAGTGCAAAAACACAGGAAGATGACACTCACTGCATTCACTAATTGCAATAATGCTTAGAACTCATAAAATGCTGTGTTTTTTTTTCTATAGGAATGCACTTTATATGTTTCCTTTTATAATATAATGGGAGTTTTTATTACAAAGAGCAGCATTAAATGATTTGGCTTAGAATAATTTGAATATTACAGGGACAGTAAAGTCAAAATTAAACTTTCATGATTAAAACAGAGAATACATGTTAAACAGCTTCCTAGTTTACTTCTAGTATCAAGTTTGCTTCATTCACTTGGTATCCTTTATTGAAGAGCATAGCTAGGGAGGCTCAGGAGTAGCAATGCACTGCAGAGAGTTAGCTGGTAATTGGTGGCTGCACACATATGCTCATATACATTGGCTCACCAGATGTGTTCAGCCAGATCCTCCTAAGCTTACTCTTCAACAAAGGACACCAATAGAAAAAACAAATTTGAAAATGAAGAAGTAAATTTGCAAGCTGTTTAAATTTGCATGCTTTAGCTGGATCATGGAAGTTTAATTTTAATTTGCTGTCCCTTTAGCCTGCTAAAATATTAAAATGCCTTAAAGACAACTAGAAGCACAACTTAGACAAAATGCAATAATAACATATGTTGAAAATAATACGCAATATCTGTCTTTGTTTTTTGCAGTGCCTAGTGAGGTCTGAATGGGTTCATTTTTATGCAGGCTATTTTAGTCAGGAAGGCCAGTCTTGTATGAATAGCAGGGGTAAAACTACAGGGGGTGCAGATGCCAAAATTGCGACTGGGCCCCCAAGGGTGGGGGCCCAGCTTAAAAAAAAAAATGTTTCTCTTGTAAGGTGTATCTAGTCCACGGATTCATCCATTACTTGTGGGATATTCTCCTTCCCAACAGGAAGCTGCAAGAGGATCATCCACAGCAGAGCTGTCTATATAGCTCCTCCCCTAACTGCCACCTCCCAGTCATTCTCTTGCAGCTCTCGACAAGGGAAGTAGCTAGAGAAATGTGGTGCATTAATGTTGTTTATCTTCAATCAAAAGTTTATTATTTTCAAATGGTACCAGAGTTGTACTATTTTAGCCTCAGGCAGAAAGTTGAAGAAGAGTCTGCCTGAGGTTTTTTGATGATCTTAGCGGTTTGTAACTAAGATCCACTGCTGTTCTCACACATTACTGAAGAGATGGGTAACTTCAGCTGGGGGAATAGCATGCAGGGTCTCCTGCTCTGAAGTATGTGCAGTTTTAAATTTTTCTAGAGAGATGATAAGCTAGAAAATGCTGACAATACCGGATTTATTTAAGGTAAGCCTGATTACAGTGATTTAATAACGACTGGTATCATGCTTGCTGTAAAGGGTAATATTTTTGTTATTTACTCTCATTACTGAATAGATATAACGTTTGCTTGAGGTATATAAACGTTTATTACAATTTGGTGATAAAACTTTATTCTGGGGCCCAGTTTTCCACATGGCTGACTAGATATTGCCTAGGGATAGTTTTTTAAGGCCCTCTGACTGTGAGTACAGGTTGGGAGGGGCCTATTTTCACGCCTAAATTGCGCAGTAGTTTTTGCAGTTTGAGACATCCAGCTTCCCTGAAGGAGTCCCCTGAACATATAGGACCTCTCTAAAGGGTTTCTGTGCCTTCCAAAGTCGTTGTATGGGCAGGTAGGAGCAACAGTAGAGCTGTGGCAGTTGCTTGTGACTGTTTAAAAACGTTTATATCGTTTTTTTGATCCGGTTTTGAAACTAAGGGGTTAATCATCCATTTGCAAGTGGGTGCAATGCTATTTCAGTCTATTATACACACTGTAAAAAATTCGTAGATTTTACTGCTTTTTTCACTGTTTTGCAGTTTCTGTGATTGTTTTTTTCTCTTAAAGGCACAGTACCGTTTTTATTTTTTGCTTGTTCACAGTTATTAAAGTGTTTTGCAAGCTTGCTGGTCTCATTACTAGTCTGTTTAAACATGTCTGACATAGAGGAAACTCATTGTTCATTATGTTTAGAAGCCATTGTGGAACCCCCTCTTAGAATGTGTACCAAATTCACTGATTTTACTATAGATTACAAAGACCATATTCTGGCTTTAAAAAATGTATCACCAGAAGAAATTGACAAGGAGGAAGTTATGCCGTCTAACTCTCCCCACGTGTCAGAACCTATAAATCCCTCTCAGGGGACGCCAAGTACATCTAGCGCGCCCATTGCGTATACCTTGCAAGACATGGCGGCAGTTATGAATCATACCTTTACAGAGGTATTATCTAAACTGCCAGGATTGCAAGGAAAGCGAGACAGCTCTAGGACTAGAATAAATAGAGCTCTCTGATGCTTTAGTGGCTATGTCTGATACACCCTCACAATGTACTGAAGCTGAAGCAGGGGAGCTTGAATCTGTGGGTGATTTTTCTGATTCAGGGAAGATACTTCAACCTGATTCTGATATGTCTACATTTAAATTTAAGCTTGAGCACCTCCGCATATTGCTCAGGGAGGTCTTAGCAACTCTGGACGACTGTGACACTATTGTAGTCCCAGAGAAATTATGTAGATTAGATAAATACTATGCAGTACCTACTTATACTGATGTTTTTCCAATCCCTAAGAGGTTTTCTGAAATTATTACTAAGGAATGGGATAGACCAGGTGTACCGTTCTCTTCCCCTCCTGTTTTTAAAAAAGATGTTTCCTATAGACGCCGCTACACGGGACTTATGGCAGACGGTCCCTAAGGTGGAGGGAGCAGTTTGTACTCTAGCTAAGCGTACCACTATCCCTGTCGAGGACATTTGTGCTTTTCTAGATCCAATGGATAAAAAATTAGAGGGTTTCCTTAAGAAAAATTTTATTCAACAAGGTTCCAGAGGAACAGGGGCAGGGCTTCTATTCAAATCTGTTTGTAGTTCCCAAGAAAGCGGGAACATTCAGACCAATCTTAGATCTCAAGATCTTAAACAAATTTCTCAGAGTCCCATCCTTCAAGATGGAGACTATTCAAACCATCCTTCCTATGATCCAGGAGGGTCAATATATGACTACCGTAGACTTAAAGGATACTTATCTTCACATCCCGATACACAAAGATCATCATCGTTTTCTCAGGTTTGCCTTTCTAGACAGGCACTACCAGTTTGTGGCTCTTCCCATCGGGTTGGCCATGGCACCAAGAATCTTTACAAAGGTTCTAGGGTCCCTCCTAGCGGTCCTAAGGCCATGGGGTATAGCAGTAGCCCCTTACTTAGACGACATTCTGATACAGGCGTCGACTTTTCAAATCGCCAGGTCCCATACGGACATTGTTCTTGCATTTCTGAGGTCCCATGGGTGGAAGGTGAATGAAGAAAAGAGTTCTCTATCACCTCTAACAAAAGTTTCATTCCTAGGGACTCTGATAGATTCAGTAGAAATGAAGATTTACCTAACGAAGGCCAGATTGTCAAAACTTCTAGACTCCTGCCATGTTCTTTATTCCACTTCTCGTCCTTCAGTGGCTCAGTGTATGGAAGTAATCGGTTTAATGGTAGCGGCAATGGACATAGTACCGTTTGCCCGCCTACATCTCAGACCGCTGCAACTTTGCATGCTCAGTCAGTAGAATGGGGATTACACAGATTTGTCCCCTCTACTAAATCTGGATCAAGAGACCAGGGATTCTCTTCTCTGGTGGCTATCCCGGGTCCATCTGTCCAAGGGGATGAACTTCCGCAGGCCAGATTGGACTATAGTAACGACAGATGCCAGCCTTCTGGGCTGGGGTGCAGTCTGGAACTCCCTGAAGGCTCAGGGCTCGTGGACTCAGGAGGAGGCACTCCTTCCAATAAACATTCTGGAACTAAGAGCGATATTCAATGCTCTTCAGGCTTGGCCTCAGCTAGCTGCGGTCAGGTTCATCAGATTTCAGTCAGACAACATCACGACTGTAGCCTATATCAACCATCAGGGGGGAACAAGGAGCCCCCTGGCAATGTTGGAGGTTTCAATGATAATTCTATGGGCAGAGGTTCACTCTTGCCATCTCTCAGCTATCCATATCCCAGGAGTAGCGAACTGGGAGGCAGATTTTCTAAGTTGGCAGACTTTTCATCCGGGGGAATGGGAGCTCCATCCGGAGGTATTTGCCCAGCTGATTCAACTATGGGGCAAACCAGAAATGGATCTCATAGCATCTAGTCAGAACGCCAAACTTCGTTGTTACGGGTCCAGGTCAAGGGATCCCCAGGCAGCAATGAGAGATGCTCTTGCAGCTCCCTGGTCCTTCAGCCTGGCTTATGTGTTTCCACCATTTCCTCTGCTCCCTCGTCTGATTGCCAAGATCAAGCAGGAGAGAGCTTCGGTGATTTTGATAGCCCAGGACTTGGTATGCAGATCTGGTGGACATGTCATCCTTTCCACCATGGACTCTGCCGCTGAGGCAGGACCTTCTACTTCAAGGTCCCTTCAAACATCCAAATCTAATTTCTCTGCGTCTGACTGCTTGGAGATTGAACGCTTGATTTTATCAAAGCATGGTTTTTCCGAGTCGGTCATTGATACCTTAATTCAGGCTCGAAAGCCTGTCACCAGGAAAATCTATCATAAGATATGGTGTAAATATCTTCATTGGTGTGAATCCAAGAGTTACTCATGGAGTAAAGTCAGGATTCCCAGGATATTATCTTTTCTCCAAGAAGGATTGGAGAAGGGATTGTCAGCTAGTTCCTTAAAGGGACAGATTTCTGCTCTGTCTATTCTTTTGCACAAGCGTCTGGCGGATGTTCCAGACGTTCAGGCGTTTTGTCAGGCTTTAGTTAGAATCAAGCCTGTGTTTAAACCTGTTGCTCCGCCATGGAGTTTAAATTTAGTTCTTAAAGTTCTTCAAGAGGTTCCGTTTGAACTTCTGCATTCCATAGATATCAAGCTTTTATCTTGGAAAGTTCTGTTTTTGGTAGCTATCTCTTCGGCTCGAAGAGTTTCAGAGTTATCTGCCTTGCAGTGTGATTCCCCTTATCTGATCTTCCATGCAGATAAGGTAGTATTGCGTACCAAACCTGGGTTTCTTCCTAAGGTGGTATCTAATAAGAATATCAATCAGGAAATTGTTGTTCCGTCACTGTGTCCTAATCCTTCTTCAAAGAAGGAACGTCTATTACACAATATTGACGTGGTTCGTGCTTTAAAGTTTTATTTACAAGCTACTAAAGATTTTCGTCAAACATCTGCATTGTTTGTTGTCTACTCTGGACAGAGGAAAGGCCAAAAGGCTTCAGCAACTTCTCTTTCTTTTTGGTTAAGAAGTATAATCCGCTTAGCTTATGAGACTGCTGGCCAGCAGCCTCCTGAAAGAATTACAGCTCATTCCACTAGAGCGGTGGCTTCAACATGGGCTTTTAAAAATGAGGCTTCTGTTGAACAGATTTGTAAGGCGGCGACTTGGTCTTCGCTTCATACTTTTTCTAAATTCTACAAATTTGATACTTTTGCTTCTTCAGAGGCTATTTTTGGGAGAAAGGTCTTACAGGCAGTGGTGCCTTCCGCTTAAGTGCCTGCCTTGTCCCTCCCTTCATCCGTGTCCTATAGCTTTGGTATTGGTATCCCACAAGTAATGGATGAATCCGTGGACTGGATACACCTTACAAGAGAAAACAAAATTTATGCTTACCTGATAAATTTATTTCTCTTGTGGTGTATCCAGTCCACGGCCCGCCCTGTCATTTTAAGGCAGGTGTTTTTTATTTTCAAACTACAGTCACCACTGCACCTTTCTCCTTTCTCTTGCTTGTCTTCGGTCGAATGACTGGGAGGTGGCAGTTAGGGGAGGAGCTATATAGACAGCTCTGATGTGGGTGATCCTCTTGCAGCTTCCTGTTGGGAAGGAGAATATCCCACAAGTAATGGATGAATCCGTGGACTGGATACACCACAAGAGAAATAAATTTATCAGGTAAGCATAAATTTTGTTTTTTAATAAAAAACATTGACCTGCCACTGCCTGCACTGATATCATGTGAGTGTGACATGATGCTTCACTAGTATCTGACTACAGGGGTTAGTCTTTCTGTTTTACCCATTGATGTTTATGTGTGTGTGTGTGTGTATGTATGTGACTGTGTGTGTATTTATGCATGTGTGTGTGTATTTATGCATGTGTGTATGTATGTGACTGTGTGTGTATTTATGCATGTGTGTGTGTGTGTGTATGTTTGTGGAACCAGCAAATTACAGACCTTGTTACTAAAGCATGGGGGGGAGGGAGTAAACAGTGTCACTATACAGTACCACTATATACAGTACGGGGGGGCTGGACTATGTCACAGACTATTGTGGTCACTTTACAAAGTACTGGGTCGGGTAGGGTCAGGCCAGCCATCTCACCAGCAGATTACAGACTGTGTCACTGACTCACTATATACAGTACTGGTGGGTTAAACAGTGTCATTATATACAGTAATAGGTCAGACCATCTCACAGACTGTGGGCACAGGGTATCTCCTTTTGCAGACATGTAATCTGATTCACATTTTTTTCTGTGTTAAATATTAAAAAAAAAGATATGTATCAAATTCACTTTCTTTTTTTTGGAGGGGTGGGGGGCCCTTCTTAGATTCTTTCACCTGGGCCCTGTGGTGTCTAGTAACCCCACTGCTGAATGGGGCTATAAAATGTAGCTAGTTCTGAGTGTATGGCTGTCTTTGTAAATCTAATAATCTTCATCTATCCTTGTCCAAATTCTTGCATTCCAGCCTGTATCAGTGAACACCTAAATTCATTTGTATCCTAATAAGCCAAATATATATATATATATATATATATATATATATATATATATATATATATATATATATATATATATATATATGTAATAAAATATGAGTGCATATATTTGAATGTGTGTATACCATCAAATTAAGGTTGCAGAATGATATACTTAGAATAACACAATGCTCTTTTGTAAACACAATGAATGTCTCAGAAAAACATTCATTAGTTAAATATTTTTCACTAGTGCTGACCTTTCCTTTTTGATCTATTGTCAGACCTACTGAATATAATTTACTGACAAATTTTGTAAACAAATGTTATTTACTCATATTGTAACTTTATTTGAAAAAGCCTTGTTTTTGTTAGCCAAAATATACATGAAATGCATTAGCCTAGATATGGAGATCAGGAATGCCCTGTCTCCTGTGTATAAATATCTGAGTGGGGACTGACCCCCTCAGAGCAAACTTTGCATTGTCTCTCTCCATACTGCTGTGTGTGTTTTCAATAAACAGACCTTCTTTAACCCCTTAATGACCGACGACGTGCACGGTACGTCTTCTAAAAAAATACAGTTAACGACTGAGGACGTACCCTGCACGTCGTCGGTCTGGAAAGCAGCTGGAAGCAATCCTGCTCGCTTCCAGCCACTTTCCGGTTTATTGTAGTGATGCCTTGATATCGAGGCATCCTGCAATAACCCTGCATGGCCATCCGATGCAGAGAGCCACTCTGTGGCCCAGTCTGCACCGGACATCGATGGCCGGTATCGTTGCTGGGTGGGAGCCGACGTGGGAGGCAGATGGGTGGCCATCGATGGGCCGTGTGATGTGGAGGGGGGCGGGATTGGGGGCGGGACCGACGGGGGCATGCACGGGGTGGCAAGTGGGCGCGGCTGGGAACCGCTACACTACAGAAAAAAAAACAATAATATAAGTGGGAGAAAGGGGATATTTACAATTTAAAAAACAATCTAAGGGATCTGGGAGGGGTGGGGGGTTGGTCTTTGGGTGGGGTGAGGCTACACTACAGAAAAGGAAAAAAATAAAAAAAACACAATTTTTTTCTAAACTGGATACTGGTAGACAGCTGCCAGTACCCAAGATGGCGCCCATTAAGGTAGAGGGGGAGGGTTAGAGAAATGTTTGGTGGGGGATCAGTGAGGTTTGGGGCTAAGGGGGGATCCTACACAGCAGCATATGTAAATATGCTAAACAAAAATCCCTCAAAAAACCCAAATATACCTTTTCTGTCTGCTATTTATGAACAAAGGTGATCCCAGAGAAGAATTTACAACCATTTATGCCATAATTGCACAAGCTGTTTGTAAATAATTTCAGTGAGAAACCGAAACTTTGTGAAAAAGTTTGTGAAAAAGTGAACAAATTTTTGTATTTAATCGCATTTGGCGGTGAAATGGTGGCATGAAATATACCAAAATGGGCCTATATCAATACTTTGGGATGTCTTCTAAAAAAAAATATATACATGTCAAGGGATATTCAGGGATTCCTGGAAGATATCAGTGTTCCAATGTAAATAACGCTAATTTTGAAAAAAAGTGGTTTGGAAATAGCAAAGTGCTACTTGTATTTATGGCCCTATAACTTGCAAAAAAAGCAAAGAAAATGTAAACATTGGGTATTTCTAAACTCAGGACAAAATTCAGAAACTATTTAGTATGGGTGTTTTTTGGTGGTTGTAGATATGTAACAGATTTTGGGGGTCAAAGTTAGAAAATGTGTGTTTTTTTCCATTTTTTCCTCATATTTTATAATTTTTTTATAGTAAATTATAAGATATGATAAAAAAATAATGGTATCTTTAGAAAGTCGATTTAATGGTGAGAAAAACGTTATAGAATATGTGTGGGTACAGTAAATGAGTAAGAGGAAAATTACAGCTAAACGTAAACACTGCAAATATGTAAAAATAGCCTTGATCCCAAACAGACAGAAAATGGAAAAGTGCTGTGGTCATTAAGGGGTTAACCTGTCGTGGTCTGAAGAGTTATTCAGTCCAGGGTAATTATCACCAACACATATTAAATGTGGAATATATTTAAGCAATGCTGAATGCAGTAACATTGAACCCAATGGGCAAGAGTACATATGTGATGTCAGCGCAAAACCCAGCGTCGACAATTTTTAATCAGATCTAGCAATCACAATTACGGCACAGCATACAAGTTACTTGCGTATATTTCCCCCATCGCCCACAGTTTTTACGCCCTTAAACTAACATAGAACTGGCATGCAGAATTGAGAAATTCTACTCCATCTTCACCTCGCCACACATAGGCAGGCGCAGCAAGTCTTGCGACTAAAAAAGCACCATAATTCCCTGTAAGGCTTAAAGGGACATTGAACATTTTGCAATGGTAATATAAAATGATAAATCGTATAAATATAAAAATTATTTATTTTGTCCCCTTTTCCTGTAATTCCATTCAGTAATTGTGAGCTTTTCAGTTCCTGTTAGAAATGGAGTGCAGAACACTGTTATATTCCACACAGCCATTGGCAGCTCCCATTGTTTTATAAACACTAACACTTATTTTGTCAATATTTAAACAGCTAATGAAACTTTAAAAACTGCACCTACTGTACATATTATTCTTAGGCTTTGAATGCATAATTTTTTCTAACATATGTTTAGTGTTTAATTTCCTTTTAACAAACATCTAACGCATGTGCAATATTATACATTTAACCCGCACATCTCAAATAGTTAAACCTTGCCTGGCCACTTAAGGGTACATTACACCCAATTTGTTTCTTTAAAGATTGAGAAAGAGCATGCAGTTTTAAAAAGCATTCTAATTTACTTCTATCGTCTGATTTGCTTCATTCTCTTGATATCCTTTGCTCAAAAGCATATCTAGATAGGATCAGTAACTGTTGATTGATGGCTGCACTTAGATGCCGCGTGTGATTGGCTCACCCATGTGCATTGCTATTTCTTGAACAAAGGGTAGCTAAATAATGAAGCAAATTAGATAACAGAAGTAAATTGGAATGTTTTTTAAAATTGTATTCTGTACCTGAACCATGAAAGAAAATGTTTGGGTTTAGTGTTCCTTTAATTTTTCAAAACACTATTCCCCCTCTGCAATTGTGTCAAACCAATCACAAACAACACAACCTTTCACCAGGAATTCTTAAAACACCTGACACACAAAGCACACCCTGATTACTCACCGTTTTCTGAGATGTGAGAGGAAGTGTTTGGAGAGGCAAAGTCGTGAGGCACAAGGGCTGCCACATGGACCACGAGCCCCAGGTGCATCCCCTGATGTTCCAGCTGCTGCTTCTGCTGCTGGTCACAGCATGCTGGTCCTGCACAACCTAAGGCTTGCAGGGCCACTCAGACATCGGCATCAGAACAGGGGGAGAGCAAGGGCAACCAGGATTCACAGGATACACGTCTATTGGGGGACATTGAGCATTAGCAACATGATGTGGTGTCTATACCTGAGGGTGTGGACAGGGGGACACTGAGGGGGAACAATTATGGGATTACGTTATCCAAAAAAAATTCACATAGTGACATGTTCCAAAGGCCACTAAGCCATATGGCTCACATTAATTATGATGTATGCCTGTAGCTCACCTAACATTCACCTAAATGAGAAGTTTTGCGGTACAGCTATACCACTAAAAAAATTTCCTTTGTGCATGGAATGGCAGGTCTCCCGTATTACAAGTCGCGGCAGTATGACTATACCACTAGCGTTTAAGCCTGTCCCAGAACTCTCCATTTTGCACTCAATAAATGGCTTTTCAGTGTGGAATTTTCAGGTCTCCCGTATTACAGGTTGTGCGGTCCGGCTATTACGCTAGCTTATATATCTTATACTGCTTCAATCCATTCCGTGATCAGAGACCAGTAGTTATGGATTTTGTGAAACAAAAATGTTTCACAAAACTCTAAACAAAAATGTTACAAAGTACATAACCCCTAAACCGCCATTCCCCTATATTAAACCTATTAACCACTAATCCGCCACCCACCCACATCACCAACACTAAAATAAAGTATTAACCCCTAAACCTCCGACCCCCCCCCCCACACCGCTACTACTAAAATAAACCTTTTAAACCCCTAAACCACTAACCCCCACCTTGCTACTACTAAAATAAACCTATTAAACCCTAAACTGCCGGCCCCCCACATTGCAACACACTAAGTTAAACTATTAACCCCTAAACCTAACACCCCCTAACTTTAAATTCAAGTTACAATATAACTATCTTAAAATAAATAAAAACTTACCTGTAAAATACAAAAAAACTGAGCCTAAACTATCAAAAAAACTAACATAACTATTTAAAAAAATAATTAACTAAAAAAAAAATTCTAAATTAAAAAATCCTAACACTTAAAATGGCTCTTTGTAGGGCAGAGCCCTAAGTTAAACAGCTCTTTTACTTAAAAAAAATACTAAGTCCCCCTAACAGTAAAAACCTCCCCACCCAATTTGAACAGCCAGTAGGATTTCAATAGCTCTCATCCTATTGGCTGATTTGAAAATTTCAGCCAATAGGAATGCAAGGTACCCCAAATATAAAATGGGTACCTTGCATTCAATCTTCAGTGTGTGGCAGTGATCACATGAAGAGGATCCTCCACACTGGATGTCTGTGCAGCCACCGTTCCTGCTCCGCAGCCACCTCCGCTCTGCGCCGTCTTTGCTCCAGATGAAGATAGAAGATATCCCTGTGCTGGATGAAGATGGAGCCGCCTGGAAGAAGACCTTCACTGCCGGACTTCAGGAATGGTGAGTACCTATTTCGGGGTTAGACTTAGGTTTAATTTTTTTATTTTTTGGGGTGTTTTTTTGTTAGATTAGGGATTTTTTTAAATGAGCATTAAAGAGCTGATTGCCATTTTAAGGGCAATGCCTATACAAATGCCCCTTTAGGGGCAATGGGTAGCTTAGGTTTATTTAGACTTAGGTTTTTTTATTTTAGGGGTTTGGTTAGGTGGGGTATTTTACTGTTAGGGGGTACATAGTATTTTTTTTAACGTAAAATAACTGTTTAACTTTGGGCAATGCCCTACAAAAAGCCCTTTTAAGGGTTATTGGTTTATTGTTAGATAAGGGGGGATTTTTTTTTTTTTTATTATTTTTTTATAGCGGTATTAGATTAGGTTTAATTTGTATCATTTTGGATAATTTAAATTATTATTTTTGTAATCTTAGATTTATTTTTTATTTTTTCGTAGGGTTAGGATTTTTTAATTTTGTAATTTAAATTTTTTATTTTTAGTTAATTTTATTTTTTTTTAAATAGTTATGTTAGGTTTTTTGATATTTTAATCTTAGTTTTTTTTATTTCACAGGTTTTTATTTATTTTAAGATAGTTATGGGTGAGAGAAAGGGATGGTGTGTATCAAGTGCTGTCTACTAAATAAAAAATATATTTAAAATATTAATTAAATGTATTTAATTTATTAATTGGGATTATATATATGTTGTAGGTGCCCTTAAGCTGCCATGCTTTATATGTTATACTTGATACCACTAACAAGTATGGTGTTTGTGATAAAAATGTAGGAAAAAGAGAGAGCTCTATAAGCACCTACCTATAAAATACAATTCTAAAATATTAAAAAATATATATATTAATTGACGCTTTGATTTAATATGGAAAAACATTTGAATAGAAATACAACTAGATGAGATCAAGTTTCTATTTGTAGACCCACCCAGAGGATGCTGTAATATATAATCTAGAGGAAAAAATTGTAAAAGTTTTAGAAAATAGCTCTGTGTTGAAAATTCTAATGATAAAAATACAAATTTATTAAGTCTTATTAAAAAATTAAAAACCGACTCAGATATTGAGTCTGCGGTGATAACATAGGTGAAATATGGTTATATTTTTATTTTTATTCTGGGCCTGGACTATTCAGAACCCAAACCGTGGTTTAGCTCAAAAACCAAAAATTCTAACTATTGTGATAATAGATAAATTGCTTTGAAAAGAAAAGAAAAAGCAAACAAGATCTATAAAAATGAGATTGAGTGTGAAATGGCTTTTAAAATTGCACCATTTGGTTCACAAAATATGGGGACTGTTATAAAAAATGTCCCTAAAATGAATGTAGGTTAAAACGTGTGGTGAATATCCTATCATGCAATGAATACAATGAAAATGCCCAATATATGTGAAAGATAAAAAGAAGATCTAAAAGAATAAATAATTGAACATATCTGGATTTAAATAATGGTGTATAAAATGGAGGAGCCTAAAAACATGCCGGAAAGTTTGGTTTGGATGAAACCGGAAGTGAATCCAAATGTGAAAACCGGAAGTGACGTCACTCGTTATTGCCATATCTTACGCATTTAATGGGTCCTATGCCCACTTCATCAAATAATGGATCTCTCCTTTTATTTGTAGAGACTGTAAGACCGTAAGTGCTTCCATTTTGTTTATAATTGGTTTATTCAATTTATTTTAAGAACATTTCATTTAGAAAACAATATTTTTGGGGGTATTTTTTGTGTGCTTTTTATATATATGTATGTTTAAGCCCAAAGGTATATTTCCTTTTAGGCAAACTAAGCTTGATTGAATATTTTAAGTATTTTGGGTCATGTGTTCTACAGTTATTGAAATACTAATAATGCTTGTTAGTACTCATTTTCATAATCCACTTTAACAGTTATTTACACAAACATTTTTTTTTATTAAAAATGTTATATTAAAATATATATATCAAGAAATACATAATATATATATATATATATATATATATATATATATATATATATATATATATATATATATATATATATATATATACATACACACACAGAGGGAAGCACACTCACAGGAACGAAAAACTGGCTCAATACTATTGTTAGCCTGTTCTATGGCGATTTACCAACTGGGTGCAGCTTCTTTTACCCCAGTAATGCTTTTCACAGAGAAGAACTTTCCTGTAGTATATCAGTCTGATCCCGCCTATTACGGTCAGTCCAGCGCCGAAATCCCAGGCCATTCCTCTCTGAACAAGGAACACAGCAACCCCAGATGATCGTTTCGGCCTTCATTGGGCCTCGTCAGTGAGGTGTAGCCATATTCCTCTAAGCACACTGAGCATGGAGTCCATGTCTGGTTTCCCCTTTTTCCCATAGGGAGACTAAATACACACAGAGGGAAGCACACTCACAGGAACGAACAACTGGCTCAATACTATTGTTAGCCTGTTCTATGGCGATTTACCAACTGGGTGCAGCTTCTTTTAGTCCAGTAATGCTTTTTACAGAGAAGAACTTTCCTGTAGTATATCAGTCTGATCCCTCCTATTACGTGCTTCTCTCTGTGTGTATTTAGTCTCCCTATGGGAAAAAGGGGAAACCAGACTTGGACTCCGTGCTCAGTGTGCTTAGAGGAATATGGCTACACCTCACTGACAAGGCCCAATGAAGGCCGAAACGATCGTCTGGGGTTGCTGTGTTCCTTGTTCAGAGAGGAGTTGCCTGGTATTTCAGCGCTGGACTGACCGTAATAGGCGGGATCAGACTGATATACTACATTAAAGTTCTTCTCTGTGAAAAGCATTACTGGGCTAAAGGAAGCTGCACCCAGGTGGTAAATCGCCATAGAACAGGCTAACAATAGTATTAAGCCAGTTGTTCTTTCCTGTGAGTATGCTTCTCTCTGTGTGTATTTATTCTCCCTATGGGAAAAAAGGGGAAACCAGACGTGGACTCCTTGCTCAGTGTGCTTAGAGGAATATGGCTACACCTCACTGACGAGGCCCAATGAAGGCCAAATTGATTGTCTGGGGTTGCTGTGTTTCTTGTTCAGAGAGGAATTGCCTGGTATTTGGGCGCTGGACTGACCGTAATAGGCGGGATCAGACTGATATACTACAGGAAAGTTCTTCTCTGTGAAAAGCATTACTGGGCTAAAAGAAGCTGCACACAGGTGGTAAATCACCATAGAACAGGCTAACAATAGTATTGAGCCAGTTGTTCGTTCCTGTGAGTGTGCTTCTCTGTGTGTGTGTGTGTGTGTGTGTGTATGTATATATATATATATATATATATATATACTAAAGAGTATACGGGAACTAGCCAATGGGGAGTGTGTGTATGTTCTACACTCATATGTCCATACACTAACACACATCTATGCTGTGTGTGTTTAAACTAAAATGAGTATTATTTTCGTTGCTCATAGAAAGGCCGCCTAATCTATATCCCTATTGAAGCCATATGGTTCTCTTGTGTTCAATTGGTGGATCCAATATGTTTCCCTTTTTCTTAATTGTAAAAGTTTTTCTTTTCCCCAAGATTTTGGTATTGATTTAATGGCTTTTATGGTGAATTTGTTAGGGTTTTTTTTTGTGAAATTCAATTGCCTCAATTCCCTTTTTATGAGGGATGGAGGTGTGTAGGGCTGATACGTCAAGTGTGGCAAAAGCATAGTTTTCTTCCCATTTAATTTTGTCTAATTTTGTAAGTAAATGAGGAGTGTCTCTTACATATGACCTTAGTTTTGGAACTAGTGGTTTAAGGAAGTGATCAACGTATTGTGAAAGGTTGTTGGTTAAATTTCTTATGCCCAAAATGATTGGCCTGCCTGGTGGGTTTCTTATATCCTTATATATTTTGGGTAGGTGATAGAACGTCGACATAGTAGGATTTTCTATTTTGCGAAATTTATATTCAGTTAAGAATTTTTTCGTAGGGTATTTTTCCAATGTTTCATATGTTGTTTTGTCTGAAAGAAGACGAGTCGCTTCCCCTATATATGCTTCTCTATCTTGAATGATTATTGCTCCACCTTTGTCCGCCTCTCCGAATATTATCAAAGAAACTTCACTGAGTAGTTTCAGTGCCTTCTTTCCTTTAATACTAAGATTAATATTGTATGTTTCACACAATGTATCTAAGTCATTTAGGACAAGATCTTTAAATATATTTATGAATTTACCTTTGGAATGGGTGGGGTAAAAGATTGATTTAGGTTTAAAATGGCTGTGTTCAATCTCTAGGTCTATTATAGATTCAGTTGTATTCTCCAGGTTCTCCAGGTTCAGTAGAGTCTGCAAAGCTTCCCCATCTCCTTGGGTCAGTGTTATTTCATCCCTGTTTGAGTTCTCACCTCTTGCGGGGGGCTTTCTTCATTTTCTGTTGTTCTTTCGAAAATATATTTGTAAAGTCATTTTCCTTATAAATTTGTTTGTGTTAAACAAAGTGAATGGGTTAGGACCTTTTATTGGGGCGAAGGATAGTCCCTTTGTCCCCTTTATAGAACTTCTTCTGTTTCCGTAAGTGATCTTTTTGAGAGATTAAAGAGTACAGTTTTCTGTTGTTGTGATGTCATGCATTCTTTCCCATATGATTCATTTTTTAGTGCCAGATTGGTATTTTTCTTATTCCTCCTCTGTATCCTCTTCGGAATAATCTAACCTTCTTTTTTGTGGTCTTATGCGGTTGTATATTGGGAATTCTGGAATGAACTTGTTTCTTTCTCGAATTCCTAAAAAATGTTGATGCTGATTATTGTTGTTTTGTATTATTGGTTCTTCTTGTTGGTGGTACTTGGTGCTTTTTTCCTCCAATTTGGAGTATTTGATTGAAAACAGTGATCTTGTTTTATTCTATTTATTCTTGGATGGGTATATTGTAGGGAAATAAAATTTGAATGATGGTTCCTGTTTAATCTATGAGTATCTCTGTCATTTGGATGATTTGTATTAATGTTATATTGATATGTGTTAGTATTATGTTTTTTGTTTTTAGCAGTATTTTTGTTTTTACCTGTTCTTGTTAACCATTCTTTTATGTGAATTTTCTAGACTGTTTCCAATGGTTGGTGGTCTGTTTTGGAGGATTTCCTTAGTAAAAAAGCTAGTGATGGGGAAGATTGAATGGTGTCTGGATTTGAAGTTTCTGTTATATCCACAAAGTCGTTTTCAGGGTTTATATCTTTAGTTTTATTGGAGTCATCATTTTGGTCCCTTTGTAGTTTATATCTTTTCTTTTTGATCAGGTCTGTTTCTATTTTTTTTATCCTAGTTTCTATTTCCTTATCTAACTGTTGGTAATATACATAATTTTTGAATGGTTCAAGTAATTGTCTTATATCTAGAGTTTCTTCCCTTATCTTTGTTAGATTTTGTTCTCTAAATCTTTTTAGGATCTTCATAAATGTTTTTGAACATTCATCCATTGCACCCTCCCAATCCATGATTAGTTAAATATCTATCTTTATTTAGTGTCGGGGGCGGTGGATTAGGGGTATTTAGACTAGGGGTTTATATTAGGGTGTTAGGCTTTTACGTAACCTTCTTGTCCCTATAGACATCAATGTGGATTGTGTTATAGCGATCACCATTCTGCAATCGCAGGTGTTAGTTTTTTTCTAACACTTTTCTCCATTGATGTCTATGGGGGGACGAGCACGTCAAGTCAGGTCTTAGCTTTTCTGTGGTATGGAGCTTAACGCACCATAATGTACAGCACAAGAAGGTTTTTTGTTAACTTGTAATGGCAGCGCTATGGAAAGTGCGGTACCGCTAAATTTTTAGCATTATTTACACACCGGTTTTAGCACACAACTTGTAATCTTGGTGATTGTATGTGTATATTTCATGTTTTGCAGGATTCCTTACTGAGGATTCACATTTCATGTAGATGAATCTACAACATCCCACCCCCTTCCCTTAACCCCCCCCCCCTAATTCATGCATATGTCTCATTGTGTTATTCATGTTTAGGTGTCACTGAGAATTTCCTATGCTCATGAATGGAAAAACACGTCACATCCCCATGTTCCATAATGTTGTATCTAAATTTTTAACCATGTATTACATATAAGCCTGTCTGAATTATTTTTGTGTGTGTTACATGGATTAACATCTTCCTATTGAATATTACAATCTGTGCCCTTTGTACAAAACTTTGTCATGTGAGTTATAGTACAAAGATAATAATATTACCTCTGTGGTAGTGCCCCTCTAACATAGATCATATCATCATTGTATTCAATATTAGTGTACTCTAACACCCATCACATGAATATGTATGACATTCAAATGGTAAATAACAAAGGACAATGGTTAGGGTGAAAGAGAAATATATTTCTTTTTTTTATGTGGCTTTTTGGCTGAGGAAGCTGAGGTGCCTGTGGTGGATGACCTTCTTGTTTATGCAGATGCTGGTGTTTCTGCTGGTGGCAGATGATTTGTTTAATGTAGTGCCTTGCTGGCTTGTAAAGTGTTCCACCAACACACCCAAAAACTGATTTTGTTTTCTCCATCTATTGTCCATCTGCATATCAAACACAATTCTCATCATCTGTGACTGATTTTGCACAGTTGCACTTAATGATGCTGCCATGTCTCCCTGCAGCTCTAAGCTCCATCTGTGGAACCTCTCTGTGCCTCTGTAGAACCTCTCTGTGATGTGTAAACTCTCTGTGATTGTGATGAGCCTCCTCTGGAGTGTAATGTATTCTTCATCCAGGGGAGAATAAAATGCATCCACAGATTGTTGAGCAACAGGACTGGCAGTTGTTAGAGGGCCACAATGTTGGAGAACAGGTGATGCTGCTGGACATGCTGCTGCTGGTGGTGGAAGAGCTGATGCTGCTTCTGCTGTTGGAGGTGGAAGAGCTGCTGTTGTTTCTGCTGTTGGAGGTAGTAGAGCTGCTGTTGCTTCTGCTGCTAGAGGTGGAAGAGCTGCTGCTGCTTCTGCTGTAGTTGTTTCTAATGAAACTGCTGCTGTAGTTGGTGGAAGCAGATGGTGGAGCTCGTCCTAGGGAAGCAGATGGTGGAGCTCATCCTAAGGAAGCAGATGGTGGAGCTCATCCTAGGGAAGCAGATGGTGGAGCTCGTCCTAGGGAAGCAGATGGTGGAGCTCGCCCAGACGATTCAAATTCTGGACAAGTGTGCGTCCACTATTCAATAGCCACATCCTGTGATAGTGTCCTTAGGTAATTGCTGTGATTGAGTTGAGACTGTAATTGTTTTGACATTGTGTTATGTAGAAGGAATGCCCAGTCAAATTGTAGATGTTTTTGTTAGTACTCCAACTCCCATGCTCCTCATCATGTACATGAATGTGTGAGATTGAAGGGTGATGTATTGCAATTACATATAATACAGGTGTATGGGATGTTACTCACTAGCATGATGTGCTTTGGTTGCACCCCTGAGTCATGAGCTGTTAGGATTTGCTAAGTTCTTTTATAAAACACTACTACAACAGCTTACTGCTAATGTAGGACCACTCAGTCTCACACCTTACCTCGGATTCCCACAGATTGAACTTAAGGGAACCCTGATATGCTCATTGATCTGAGGGTCACTACAGCAGGGTAGCTGAGTGAAAACGGAACCTTCACGCAACAATGACTGCTAGCAGCAGAAAGGAGAGTAATTCTTAGAGGAATGTAACTTCAACAGTAGTGAAAGAGTTAATTACTGCAGGTGCCTTGATTCACTCACACAAGCAGTGTAAAATGGTTTATGCAGCAGGCTTTAGCAAACACACCAAAAATCACACAGTACTTTGTTATCTGAATGAATAAACAAGCTGAGGGCATTATGTAAACCATAATTTGATAATGAATATTAGTTATTTCCAAACTTGTTCAATGAAAGCATAAGAAGCTGTGTTAATCTCATGAAGCAGGTAAAGTTGAAGTTATACAAACAGTTATTTGCAAGCAGATATGAAGGTTAATTGTGATAAAGACTAAAGTATGCTTAGGAAGTCCGTTTATGAGAAATGGTAGCAATATGAATCTTTGTCACAGTTATTTGTATGCAAGTTTAGTAAGTAGAAGAAATAGTTTAGTGCATATTTGTCATCTGAAGCGTATATGAATCCCCAGCAGGTGAGAGTTACACAGTTAATATGGCAAGCTTGAGTGTAATGAAGTTGCAGCAGTGCACACAGTTCATACAATGCAATATATACAGACCAGTATTACAGGAGATGGCAAATGAGCAGAGTAATACTGTTACCAGACAGCAAACAGTCCCAGCGGTATCACAGCGAGCCTGACAGAGAACCGCAGCGGGAGAATGTTGGGCGTGACGTCACACGCTGCAGGGAGTAACTTCAATACAGGAGAGAGACAGAGAAGTCTCTGACTGGAATAAACGGTGAAAATCTTCAGGCACAAAAGAGCATCTGCAGGTTGATTCAAACAGGCAGAAACTCAGGGTGAGTTTAGAGAGCAATGAAGTGAAATACAGAGTTGTATAAACGGCTAGGTCTCTTCAGAAGCAGCTTGTCACTGAGCAACAAATTACCAAGCAATGAGTTCTGTTGGGAGGAGCCTTAAATAGGGCTAGTGAGTTCACTTTCTTAAAGGTACAGCATGAAAAGAGATAAATCCCTGACATGAGCCCCTGGAAGTGCACAGACTGCTGTGGTACTCAGGGTTCCTGTAGATCATACCCTGACAGGTGTTGTACTCCACTGGGAGTGCTGGGTCATTGCCTGTTCCCCTCTGGTGTACAGCTTCCTGCCCCATCTTCTCCTTGACCTGCCTCTTGCAGTCATTCCTCCTCTTTTTAAAGCCATCTACAGTCCTCCTCTGCTGGGACACGCTGTTGATAGCGTCTTCTATCGCTAGCCATGCACTCTTTATTTTTTTGGCACTGCCTTTGCCCTTCTCCTGGCTGAATAGGTCACCATAGTTGTCTATGATGGCCTGGACTAGGGCAACATTTCATCAAAGGCAAAGTTGGGACATCTCAGCCTCTCCTCATCAATGGCCACCTTGCTTCCTCCCTGAGATGCCCCTGCCAGTGTATGTTTCTCCCTCTCCTCCCCCCTTTTGTCTCCATGTGCACCCTCTGTCCCTCTCCTTGATGTGCCTGGTCTATGGGGCTCTTGGGAATCTCTCCTCCTATCATCCCTTCTGGCTCTATCTCTCCCCTCTCTACTTACTCCCTTTCGGGGGGCCCACTGCTCCTCCTGTCCTCTCATATCCTCCTTTTCCTACCACTCCTCTCCCCTCCTCCCTACCTCTCCCTGCCATCCTAACACTACTCACACCACACACACTCCCAGTCACTCCCTTGCAAGTTCAGACACACACAATCACAACCAAGCACTCAGCCTATCACACTGTAATAAATGAAAAGAAAATGTGTGAGGTGTTAGAAAATAAAAGTGTGGTGTATGTGTATATGTATGTATGCAAATCTGTCCAATATGGGAAAATATGTGTGTGTCCAAATACTCCTCAATCCACCAATGCGACCTAACTAATTCTTTTGATTGAGCCTCTCTCTCTACACTCACTAAATCCTCCATTCCTGGGCCATGTGTTGTAGCTCAAAGAAAAATCCAAACACACGCAAAAAAATGGCGGTTACGCATGGGTTTATATAAGAATTTTGAATGGCGTATTTACGCAACGGTTTATTAATGTCTTTCGGTTTTGATTTTACACGTGAATCCCTCATTAACATAAAACTACTCTTTATTAACAACTTACATGTGCAACATACTGGCCTAAGTTACTGGCGACGCCAGAAATGTGTATTTGCGCACTTTTCTGTACCTCGCCAGTTTGTCCTACTTACACCAGTATATAATCTGGCAGCGCAGTTAATTTGATTCACCTGATGTGCAAGGTGAATTTACGGGCAACGGGGGTTTCAGCAGTTGCGCTGAAACTTACACCGTATATGTAATCTCGCCCAATGTGTCCAGCGACGTGCCTCTTTATTTTAATAGAAAATGTATTGAACCTAATTTACTGATTCTTGTATATGTGTAGTAAAATCAGACTGTGGTCCAAAATAAGCATTTTTTTTAAGCTAGATAAAATGTGCATAGAGAAAGTGTATTGGAAAAGTTAGATTCAGTATCTGAGTTTTAACTAAAGTTACATGAATTTCCCTTTCACTTCTGAAAATCAAATTTTCAACAATCATTATTTCTCCAAATCTTTGTGATTGCTTTGTTTATCAGTACATTTATATCAGTATATTTATATTGTATTTAAAAAAAAATCCCTCTTGTGTACTATAGTATTATATTTAATAAATGTCATACATATGTAATTCATTGATATTCTCTTGTCATATATTATTTACTCTTTTTGTATCGCAAAATGTGCAAAACATGTAATTTATCCATGTGTTATTTGCTTCATAACAGTACAAAACTCTTTTTTTTTTTTTAATTTCAACAAATATCAGCCCATGGCAGCTGTAATTGATTTAATTGACTTCTACATTTTTAAATTTCCAGCAATAATTTATTTTGAAAATGATGTTCTCTTTCTAATATGATTAATTGGATGCATATGTAATGCAGTAAATATCTGTTTCATATTTAGCAATTCAGTTAAATCGCTTTAACAAAGAAGCTTGACATTGATATTTCAAAAGTAATTATTCAGTTTTTACAATTATGTAATGATTTCATACAATAGTTGTTTCAATTTCAAGCTATTAATGCAAAACATGATTTTTTTTTATAACTAAATTAGGCTGCTTATTAACATACTGCTACCATGTATGAGGTAGAATATTTGCTTCAGAAACTGTAGGGTTTTTCTCTGCACATCAAATATGTTTGCAAGACATTTGGGTATTGTATTTTGTACATTTACTTTGTCAAAGAACAATACTGAAGTATTGCAAATATTTTCTCTCTTTAGCTTTTTCTATCAATGAAGCAGAGAAGTAATGAAAATAGAGTAGGCTGCATTTATTTGAGCTGTTGCAGTACAGGCTCACATGATTAAACCTGCTTTAAGAAATGGACGTGTGGCTGCAGCTTCTTAAACTCTCTGCCACCATTTTTATTTGGGGTGATTGACAGGCCTTGCTCTCACATGATTGGCCATGCAAGAGATTGGAACAACACTGCACAAGGATTTGCTGCAAAGACAGACAGACTAGCTGGGAATCTTTTCCACTCATAAGCTGATAAATGGGGGCATTTATTTTATGCTTAAAATCTCAGTGATGTAATGATTTTATATACTTTAAATAAACTAATTTCTCTTAACTTATACACCAAAAATGTACTAAAAAACACATATTCAAATAAGTTAATGCACACTATTAACTACATCTAAAGTCTAGTGAGTTGAATGTTGTGTTGGTAAAAGGAAAAAAGTTGTAGGTGTTAGAATAAGTAAGGAATGCTTTAATGGGAAGACAAAGCTACTATGGGAGTGCCTCAGAGATGATTGTTTAGACATCTTTTATATGTGTCAGTGAGTCTTCAAGGGAAATAAGAGCCTCTATAGATGGATTTATATAACATTTATGTAATTAAAAGCATTTTTGTGCCCACATAAATGTAATGGGAAACTCCCTCTCAAAATTCTTCGGTTGTGTCACACCTTGGAGTTAGACCAGGGTCTCTGGCTTTCTGATCTGTTATTTCAGAGGCTTTAGAGATGTGCCACTTTGGCTGTTTAATTTCATCTTGTTCTTTTGATTTCCTTGTGTTTTTTTTGTCTCTAGCCCCACCATCCCTGCCCATTTATTGAACTCTGTTCTGGGTATGTTGTTCTTTGATCCTTGTATTTTTTGGAATTTTGTCACCTGTATTCAGTTCCTGACTTCTCTCTTCATCCTGTGATTTGCGTTGTCTGGTTGTTGCTGACTCCGACTTGCCTTCAATTTGGATTGTGATTTTGTGTTGCCTTGATTCTCCTGTTGCTGACCCAGCCTATGAGACCCTGAGTTTGTCAGTTGCTTTCTACCTACTTGAAGAAGTACAGATAAGTGCAGGGTACTCACATTTAGGAAAGGCACTCAGTTGTGCCAAATGATGCAGGCTGGACTTTTTTGTCCAGCTCTCTGAACTCCGGCAAAGCAGGAACAAACTCCTCAATGTTAGGTTCAGGAAGCACTGGTAGCGTAGGCTCAGAGATTATCATTGTGCACCGAGTGTTTTAAAATGTTCAAAACATTTATTAAAATGATAAAACATCAAATAAAAACACTCTTCTCTAAAACCTGTGTGATATAATCATTTGGCATAAAGCACTATGCAAAGCGTTTCCTGGCATTAAAGCCATTTCATCAGGCATGTTATACTAATTCCATCTTTAAATAAGACTACGCTACCTGTATTCAACGTCACATTGACATATAGTGCACTGTAGCTCCACCCATAGGCATGTTAATTTAGGCTACATCACCACCATGTTATCGGCTGAGTTCACAGCGTCCTACTACTAACAGTCCACCGCTAATACTAAGTTAAATGTTTGGGATAAGGTAATCTTCCCTACTGAAAATTTTGTTTCAATATTTGAATTTGTATCAAACACGGGTGTCTTCTTTTATGGGATTAATCTGAGGAAAGTTTACTTGTTGATAACTTTGGATTAAAGAAACGGAAAGGGTGTCTGAGTATTTTTACAGACAACATCTGATTCCCTGAAAGTCATTTGGAAAATCACATGCTCTTATGCATATAAGAGTAATTGATCATATATGTTTACTTATATCTCTACCATGGTTACATATTGGATACAGGTGAATTAACTACACATTTTTGAGATGAAGTGTATTGATTGACTTATAATGTCATGTGGAAAGGGTGGGTCTTTAACAAACAGGTAGCGTAGCCTTATTTAAAGATGGAATTAGAGTAAGTATAACATGCCTGATGAAACTGCTTTAAAGGGACACTGAACCCAAATTTTTTTCTTTTGTGATTCAGATAGAGCATGCAATTTTAAGCAACTTTCTAATTTACTCCTATTATAACATTTTCTTAATTCTCTTGGTTGAAAAGCAAGAATGTAAGTTTAGATGCCGGCCCATTTTTGGTGAACAACCTGGGTTGTCCTTGCTGATTGGACAGCACCAATAAACAAGTGTTGACCATGGTCTGAACCAACAATTTGCTGGCTCCTTAGCATAGATGCCTTCTTTTTCAAATAAAGATAGCAAGAGAATGAAGAAAATTTCATAATAAAAGTAAATTAGAAAGTTGCTTAAAATTGCATGCTCTATCTGAATCATGAAAGAAAAAATGAGGGTTCAGTGTCCCTTTAATGCAGAGAAACATATTGCATTTTCCTTTATGCCAGAAGATTAAATCACACAGGGTTTAAACAAGAGTGTTTTTATTTGAAGTTTTATCATTTTAATAAATGCTTTGGATATTTTAAAACACGCAGTGCACTGTGATAATCTCTGAGCCTACGCTACCAGTGCTTCCTGAACCTAACATTGAGTAGTTTGTTTCTGCTTTGCTGGTGTTCAGCAAGCTGGACTGCTGTTAAAGGTCCAGTCTGCATTATTTAACACAACTGAGTGCCTTTCCTAAATGTGAGTAAAATACACTTATCTGTACTTCTTCAACTTGTAACCAGACTGATACACACATGCAGTGCCTCTTTTGTTTTACCTTTCTTCTGTAGTGCAGCCATTTGTATCATCCACCTGAAGTTACTGACATTCAGAAGATCCCTTCTCAACTTAAGACTTTATATTTGAAATTCTAATTATAAATTTACCCTTCCTATTTTTAGATATACAGTATATATACATATGTTTATGTTACTAATTAGCCTGTAGATCATTAGCGTCTCCTATTGGATGGTATGGATATACACCATCTTGTATTCTCTGCTTTCTACCTACTGCTGTAGATATAATTCTTACTGTTTACTATGTTACTGTTTGCATGATCTACATTCAGAGTAACATTTCACCTGTTGCTGAAAAACGGCCGGGAAGTAGGGAAGGGACATCTGTATGTGGTGAACCAGAAATCTTTCTTTTTTAGCAGAGAGTTGCCTGGTATTCTTGGACTGGACTGTCCTAATAAATAGGGCAGGACTGACAAGACTGACAAGATGGACAATAGTTCTTCTTTAAGAAAGGTTATGAGATAGATGTGGCAAATTGTGACTGTGAAAAGAGGCGGCTACAAATCTTTATTTCAAGTTATTATGTTGCAGTGAGTTTTTTCTACATTATATTCGTTTTATAAATGTTTTTTATTATTATTTATTGGAGACAGAAAGCAATATTTCCATTGCCATAACAGCATCTAGTAAAACAAATGTACATAATGAAACATAGGTAGGCTGTAGGCTGTATAATACATAAATAACTAATTTATGAATTACACACTATGAACATATATACACACACCACACACATATATCTATCTATCTATCTATCTATCTATCTATCTATCTATCTATCTATCTATCTATCTAGATAGATATACACACATATATATACACAGACAGGTACACACAGACACAGACAGTGCACACACACAGACATACACTAACACAGACACACACTAACACATGTTAAGGCCGGCCCTGGCTGCTTGTTTCTGCTGCTTCTTGTGACAGCTGGATTATGATGTGTAAGGGTCCCTTTATATGTGTGTGTGTGTGTGTGCACTGTCTGGGTTTGTATCTGTGTATGTGTGTGTGTATATATGTCTGTTTTAGTGTGCGTGTCAGTTTATATGTTCAGACCCTGGAGAGCACTTGTTTATTGGTGCTGTCCAATCAGCAAGGACAACCCAGGTTGTTCACAAATAATGGGCCAGCATCTATACTTACATTCTTGCTTTTCAAATAAAGATACTCAGGCCTAGATTTGGAGTTCGGCGGTAGCCGTCAAAACCAGCGTTAGAGGCTCCTAACGCTGGTTTTGGGCGCCCGCTGGTATTTGGAGTCAGTGATTAAAGGGTCTAACGCTCACTTTTCAGCCGCGACTTTTCCATACCGCAGATCCCCCTACGCCATTTGCGTAGCCTATCTTTTCAATGGGATCTTTCTAACGCTGGTATTTAGAGTCGTTTCTGAAGTGAGCGTTAGAGCTCTAACGACAAGATTCCAGCCGCCTGAAAATAGCAGGAGTTAAGAGCTTTCTGGCTAACGCCGGTTTATAAAGCTCTTAACTACTGTACCCTAAAGTACACTAACACCCATAAACTACCTATGTACCCCTAAACCGAGCTCCCCCCACATCGCCGCCACTCGATTAAAATTTTTAACCCCTAATCTGCCGACCGCCACCTACGTTATACTTATGTACCCCTAATCTGCTGCCCCTAACCCCGCCGACCCCTATATTATATTTCTTAACCCCTAACTTGCCCCCCACAACGTCGCCGCAAGCTACTTAAAATAATTAACCCCTAATCTTCCGACCGCAAATCGCCGCCACCTACGTTATCCCTATGTACCCCTAATCTGCTACCCCTAACATCGCCGACCCCTATATTATATTTATTAACCCCTAATCTGCCCCCCTCAACGTCGCCGACACCTGCCTACACTTATTAACCCCTAATCTGCCGAGCGGACCTGAGCGCTACTATAATAAAGTTATGAACCCCTAACCCGCCTCACTAACCCTATCATAAATAGTATTAACCCCTAATCTGCCCTCCCTAACATCGCCGACACCTAACTTCAATTATTAACCCCTAATCTGCCGACCGGAGCTCACCGCTATTCTAATAAATGTATTAACCCCTAAAGCTAAGTCTAACCCTAACACTAACACCCCCCTAAGTTAAATATAATTTTTATCTAACGAAATAAATTAACTCTTATTAAATAAATTATTCCTATTTAAAGATAAATACTTACCTGTAAAATAAACCCTAATATAGCTACTATATAAATTATAATTATATTATAGCTATTTTAGGATTAATATTTATTTTACAGGTAACTTTGTAATTATTTTAACCAGGTACAATAGCTATTAAATAGTTAAGAACTATTTAATAGTTACCTAGTTAAAATAATAACAAAATTACCTGTAAAATAAGTCCTAACCTAAGATATAATTAAACCTAACACTACCCTATCAATAAAATAATTAAATAAACTACCTACAATTACCTACAATTAACCTAACACTACACTATCAATACATTAATTAAACACAATTCCTACAAATAAATACAATTAAATAAACTAGCTAAAGTACAAAAAATAAAAAAGATCTAAGTTACAGAAAATAAAAAAATATTTACAAACATAATAAAAATATTACAACAATTTTAAACTAATTACACCTACTCTAAGCCCCCTAATAAAATAACAAAGCCCCCCAAAATAAAAAATTCCCTACCCTATTCTAAATTTAAAAAGTTACAAGCTCTTTTACCTTACCAGCCCTGAACAGGGCCCTTTGCGGGGCATGCCCCAAGAATTTCAGCTCTTTTGCCTGTAAAAGAATAAATACAATACCCCCCCCCCCAACATTACAACCCACCACCCACATACCCCTAATCTAACCCAAACCCCCCTTAAATAAACCTAACACTAAGCCCCTGAAGATCTTCCTACCTTGTCTTCACCATACCAGGTTCACCGATCCGTCCTGAAGAGCTCCTCCGATGTCCTGATCCAAGCCCAAGCGGGGGCTGAAGAGGTCCATGATCCGGTCAAAGTCTTCATCCAAGCGGGGCAGAAGAGGATCTTCCATCCGATTGAAGTCATCATCCAGGCGGCATCTTCGATCTTCTTCCATCCGGAGCGAAGCGGCAGGATCCTGAAGACATCCAGCGCGGAACATCCATCCGGACCGACGACTGAACGACGAATGACTGTTCCTTTAAGGGACGTCATCCAAGATGGCGTCCCTCGTATTCCGATTGGCTGATAGGATTCTATCAGCCAATCGGAATTAAGGTAGGAATTTTCTGATTGGCTGATGGAATCAGCCAATCAGAATCAAGTTCAATCCGATTGGCTGATCCAATCAGCCAATCAGATTGAGCTCGCATTCTATTGGCTGATCGGAACAGCCAATAGAATGCAAGCTCAATCTGATTGGCTGATTGGATCAGCCAATCGGATTGAACTTGATTCTGATTGATCGGAGGAGCTCTTCAGGACGGATCGGTGAACCTGGTATGGTGAAGACAAGGTAGGAAGATCTTCAGGGGCTTAGTGTTAGGTTTATTTAAGGGGGGTTTGGGTTAGATTAGGGGTATGTGGGTGGTGGGTTGTAATGTTGGGGGGGGGGGTATTGTATTTATTCTTTTACAGGCAAAAGAGCTGAAATTCTTGGGGCATGCCCCGCAAAGGGCCCTGTTCAGGGCTGGTAAGGTAAAAGAGCTTGTAACTTTTTTAATTTAGAATAGGGTAGGGAATTTTTTATTTTGGGGGGCTTTGTTATTTTATTAGGGGGCTTAGAGTAGGTGTAATTAGTTTAAAATTGTTGTAATATTTTTATTATGTTTGTAAATATTTTTTTATTTTCTGTAACTTAGATCTTTTTTATTTTTTGTACTTTAGCTAGTTTATTTAATTGTATTTATTTGTAGGAATTGTGTTTAATTAATTTATTGATAGTGTAGTGTTAGGTTAATTGTAGGTAATTGTAGGTAGTTTATTTAATTATTTTATTGATAGGGTAGTGTTAGGTTTAATTATATCTTAGGTTAGGACTTATTTTACAGGTAATTTTGTTATTATTTTAACTAGGTAACTATTAAATAGTTCTTAACTATTTAATAGCTATTGTACCTGGTTAAAATAATTACAAAGTTACCTGTAAAATAAATATTAATCCTATAATAGCTATAATATAATTATAATTTATATTGTAGCTATATTAGGATTTATTTTACAGGTAAGTATTTAGCTTTAAATAGGAATCATTTATTTAATAAGAGTTAATTAATTTCGTTAGATAAAAATTATATTTAACTTAGGGGGGTGTTAGTGTTAGGGTTAGACTTAGCTTTAGGGGTTAATACATTTATTAGAATAGCGGTGAGCTCCGGTCGTCAGATTAGGGGTTAATAATTGAAGTTAGGTGTCGGCGATGTTAGGGAGGGCAGATTAGGGGTTAATACTATTTATGATAGGGTTAGTGAGGCGGATTAGGGGTTAATAACTTTATTATAGTAGCGCTCAGGTCCGCTCGGCAGATTAGGGGTTAATAAGTGTAGGCAGGTGTCGGCGACGTTGAGGGGGGCAGATTAGGGGTTAATAAATATAATATAGGGGTCGGCGATGTTAGGGCAGCAGATTAGGGGTACATAGGGATAACGTAGGTTGCGGCGGTTTACGGAGCGGCAGATTAGGGGTTTAAAAAAATATGCAGGTGTTAGCGATAGCGGGGGCGGCAGATTAGGGGTTAATAAGTGTAAGTTAGGGGTGTTTAGACTCGGGGTACATGTTAGAGTGTTAGGTGCAGACGTAGGAAGTGTTTCCCCATAGGAAACAATGGGGCTGCGTTAGGAGCTGAACGCTGCTTTTTTGCAGGTGTTAGGTTTTTTTTCAGCTCAAACAGCCCCATTGTTTCCTATGGGGGAATCGTGCACGAGCACGTTTTTGAGGCCGGCCGCGTCCGTAAGCAACTCTGGTATCGAGAGTTGCATTTGCGGTAAAAATGCTCTACGCTCCTTTTTTGGAGCCTAACGCAGCATTTGATTAAACTCTCGATACCAGAGTTAAATTTATGGTGCGGCCAGAAAAAAGCCCGCGGAGCGTTAGCAGCCCTTTTACCGCCGAACTCCAAATCTAGGCCTCAGTGAATGAAGAACATTTCATAGTAGGAGTAAATTAGAAAGTTGCTTAAAATTGCATGCTATTTCTAAATCACAAAAGAACAAATTTGAGTTCAGTGTCCCCTTAAGAATGATAGGAACTTGCCTAGGGTTGACTAGAAGATTAATTAAGCTTATACTTAATAAATATGAGCAAACTAGATGGTGCTTCTGTTTGTCATCAGCTGTCAAAATTTGTATTTGTAAGCTATGTGCTTACAAATAAATGTTTTTTTCTGTATCACAATATGAGCCATGTTTTTTCTTTATAGCACAATTTGAGCTATGATTTTTCTTTTTCATTTCTTGAGTAAATTAGTATATTTTATTTGATAATATTATTGTTCTAAAATATAATTGCTCCCAATTTCTGAAAGCAATATAACAGCTAAAATATTTTTTTTTAGTTAAAATGAAAACTCCATATGTGAAGCGTAGCTTTCAGTTATTTTAATAAGCATCATCTTCTTAATCTCCTGGTGAAAAAAATGTTTTATAGTCTGACCCCCAAGGAAATACCGGTTAAAGAGCTCAGAAATAATTTGTATTATGAAAATATTCCTGTCTTGATTGTTTTCTTTTTAATAATTCAACTGTATCATTATTTTTCTGCATTGTTTAAAATAAAAGTTGTTCACTATCCAGAACATTTGTATTGAATGGACATTGTATTTTTGTTTTGGTAAAATAAATTCTAATTATATTGAGTTATTTGGTAATGCATTTCAAATTTGTTCTTGTTTTTAAAAGTAAGAGACTATAACTAATATGTTATTAGAATTGCAGAATAAATAAGGTTAGCATACAATAAAAGCAAAAAAATATGTGCATTAATACAAAATTTCAATCATATAAAATAATTTTAAAGTCTAGTTAATAGGCACAAGGTCAAGCTACACATATGTGTCAATAGTTTGGGTTACAAACCAGCAGGTTGTTATCTCAGTTATTTTTTTTAATATAGGGTTATCAACAAAATGAGGGTTATAAAAAGTAAAACAGACATGTTTTAAAATTATTAATGAACATCAACAACTAACAGGTTATCGAAAGATATGAACCAAATGTATTTTATGTGAAATATGCTTTTTAAGGGTATCAAGAGTTGTTATGTTATGACAGATATGCATTTTTTCCTGTGTCCATATTGTATTTTTCTCTTTAGTATTTCCATCTGAAATCAACATTTTATACTTGTGTTTAAAGGGACAGTCTACACCAGAATTTTTATTGTTTAAAAAGATAGATAATCCCTTTATTACCCATTCCCCAGTTTTGCATAACCAACATAGTTATATTAATATATGTTTTACCTCTGTGATTACCTTGTATCTAAGCCTCTGCAGACTGCCCCCTTATATCAGGGCTTTTAACAGACATACAGTTTAGCCAATCAGTGTAGACTCCTAAATAAATCCACGGAAGTGAGCACAATGATATCTATATGACACACATGAACTAGTACTGTCTAACTGTGAAAAACTTTCAAAATTCTCTGAGCTAAGAGGAGGTTTTCAACGGTTTAGAAATCAGTTTGAGCCTACCTAGGTTTAGCTTTTCAAAAATACCACTAAGGGAACAAATCAAATTTAATGATAAAAGTCAATTGGAAAGTTGCTTAAAATTGCATGCACTATCTGAATCATGAAAGTTTAATTTTGACTTTACTGTCCCTTTAAACCGACATAAAACTAATCTTGTGTATATTCACCGATTATATTAATCAAGCACTGCCTTGCAAAAGACCTAGGGGTCGATCCGATATAAAGCGTCGCCCGCAAAAGCCGGCGACGCCAATATTTGCGCGGATTTGGTATCACATATACGGCGTAACCTAGAAGTTACGCGCGTATATTTCTGCCGTCGCCCGCAGTTTTTTGGGCCATAGGCAGGTATACCAAACCCGCGCAGTTTGGTATCCAATATGCAGCGTAAGGACTTACGTGGCGAAAATGGAGAAAACTTACTCCATTTTCACCTCGCCACAAAAAGCAGCCGTAAGAAGCCTTACGCTGACTATTGGAGCCCCGTAACTCCCTAAACTAACTAGAAAATAAACCTAACACCTAACGCATGCGCAATGTCTATCTCCCTGTCAACCGCGATCTGCTAAAATAAACCTAACACCTAACGCATGCGCAATGTCTATCTACCTGTCAACCGCGATCCCCCCCCCCCCGAAATCCCTAATAAAGTTATTACCCCCTAAACCGCCGCTCCCGGACCCCGCCGCCATCTACATAAACTAACCCCCTACTGTGAGCCTCTAAAACCGCCGCCATCTACCTTATCTATCCCCTAATCTGACCCCTTACACCGCCGCCACCTATATAAAAATGATTAACCCCTAATGTAAGCCCCTTACACCGCCGCCATCTCTATTAAAATGATTAACCCCTAATTTAATCTACCTACCCCGCCGCCAGCTATATTATCTATATTAACCCTAAGTATATTATAGTTAATATAGGTATTACATTATATATATTAACTATATTAACCCTAATTATATTAGGGTTAATATAGTTAATATAGTTACTATAGTATTTATATTAACTATATTAACTCTATCTAACCCTAACTAAATTTATATTAAATTAATCTAATTCATTTATAAACTAAAATATTCCTATTTAAATCTAAATACTTACCTATAAAATAAACCATAAGATAGCTACAATATAATTAATAATTACATTGTAGCTATGTTAGGGTTAATATTTATTTTACAGGTAAATTGTTAATTATTTTAACTAGGTATAATAGATATTAAATAGTTATTAACTATTTAATATCTACCTAGTTAAAATAATTACCCAATTACCTGTAAAATAAATCCTAACCTAAGTTACAAATACACCTACACTATCAATAAATTTAATAAACTACTAACATCTATCTAAAAATACAATTAAATTAACTAAACTAAATTACAAAAAAAAACAAACACTAAATTACAAAAAATAAAAAAAAGATTACAAGATATTTAAGCTAATTACACCTATTCTAAGCCCCCTAATAAAATAATAAACCCCCAAAATAAAAAAAATTCCCTGCCCTATTCTAAATTCAACAAATTTCAAAGCTCTTTACCTTACCAGCCCTTAAAAGGGCCTTTTGTGGGGCATGCCCCAAAGAATTCAGCTCTTTTGCATACAAGAAATACAATACCCCCCCCCCCCATTACAACCCACCACCCACATACCCCTATTCTAAAACCACCCAAACCCCCCTTAAAAAAGCCTAACACTACCCCCCTGAAGATCTCCCTACCTTGTCTTCACCACACCGGGCCGAACTCCTGATCCGATCCGGGAGATGTTCCGATCAGCCAATAGAATGCGAGCTCAATCTGATTGGCTGATTGGATCAGCCAATCGGATTGAACTTGAATCTGATTGGCTGATTCAATCAGCCAATCAGATTTTTTTAACTTAATTCCGATTGGCTGATAGAATCCTATCAGCCAATCGGAATTCGGCGGACTTGGATGACGTCATTTAAAGGTACATCATTCCAAGTTCAGCAGTCGGCCGGGATGGATGCTCCGCGGCGGCGGAGCGAAGAAAGAAGATTGAAGATGCCGCCGGAAGAATGAAGACTTTGCTGCCGCTTGGAGGAAGACGTCGCCGGAGGAAGAATTCTTCTTTGCCGGCCAATAGAATGCGAGCTCAATCTGATTGGCTGATTGGATCAGCCAATCGGATTGAACTTGAATCTGATTGGCTGATTCAATCAGCCAATCAGATTTTTTTAACTTAATTCCGATTGGCTGATAGAATCCTATCAGCCAATCGGAATTCGGCGGACGCCATCTTGGATGACGTCATTTAAAGGTACATCATTCCAAGTTCAGCAGTCGGCCGGGATGGATGCTCCGCGGCGGCGGAGCGAAGAAAGAAGATTGAAGATGCCGCCGGAAGAATGAAGACTTTGCTGCCGCTTGGAGGAAGACGTCGCCGGAGGAAGAATTCTTCTTTGCCGCTTGGAGGAAGACATCGCCGGAGGAAGAATTCTTCTTTGCCGCTTGGAGGAAGACATCGCCCGGATCGGATCAGGAGTTCGGCCCGGTGTGGTGAAGACAAGGTAGGGAGATCTTCAGGGGGGTAGTGTTAGGCTTTTTTAAGGGGGGTTTGGGTGGGTTTAGAATAGGGGTATGTGGGTGGTGGGTTGTAATGGGGGGGGGGGTATTGTATTTCTTGTATGCAAAAGAGCTGAATTCTTTGGGGCATGCCCCACAAAAGGCCCTTTTAAGGGCTGGTAAGGTAAAGAGCTTTGAAATTTGTTGAATTTAGAATAGGGCAGGGAATTTTTTTTATTTTGGGGGTTTATTATTTTATTAGGGGGCTTAGAATAGGTGTAATTAGCTTAAATATCTTGTAATCTTTTTTTTATTTTTTGTAATTTAGTGTTTTAACTTTATTAGGGATTTCGGGGGGGGGGGGGGATCGCGGTTGACAGGTAGATAGACATTGCGCATGCGTTAGGTGTTAGGTTTATTTTAGCAGATCGCGGTTGACAGGGAGATAGACATTGCGCATGCGTTAGGTGTTAGGTTTATTTTCTAGTTAGTTTAGGGAGTTACGGGGCTCCAATAGTCAGCGTAAGGCTTCTTACGGCTGCTTTTTGTGGCGAGGTGAAAATGGAGTAAGTTTTCTCCATTTTCGCCACGTAAGTCCTTACGCTGCATATTGGATACCAAACTGCGCGGGTTTGTTATACCTGCCTATGGCCCAAAAAACTGCGGGCGACGGCAGAAATATACGCGCGTAACTTCTAGGTTACGCCGTATATGTGATACCAAATCCGCGCAAATATTGGCGTCGCCGGCTTTTGCGGGCGACGCTTTATATCGGATCGACCCCCTACTGTGTAGAATGTTTCAGAGTTAGACTTTTCTGACTGGAGTGGACACTTCAACCTTTAATGAAAATTAGGAAACCACAATTTTCAGATAAAATTACAGTAAATGGGGCCACAATAAAGAATGAAAATTAAATACAAAGACTTAGATAACAAGTCCCGCGGCAAATCCATTGCATTGCGCTGCCATTACAAGTTTTAAAATAACGTACTTTTTGCACACGTTATGCTGCGTTAATCCGCATACCGCGCACAAACCAAGTTCCAACTTGGCGTAGAGATCAATGGAGAAAAAATAATGAAAATCGCCATTGCATTCTCGCATTCCCCATTGAAGTCTATGGAGAAAAAAAGTGGCTCAAAAACCTTATACCCTACCACAAGCCCCTAATCTAAAAACCCCTAAACCGCCATCCCTCCACATCGCAACCACTAAATAAAGCTATTAGCCTCTAAACCACCATCCTCTGCATCACCACCGCTAAATAAAGCTATTAACCCCTAAACCGCCACCCCAGCATCGCAAACACTAAATAAAGCCATTAACCCCTAAACCACCATTCCCTGCATCGCAAACACTAAATAAATCTATTAATCCCTAAACGGTCACCCCCACATCGCAACCACTAAATAAATCTATTAAAGGGCCACTGTAAGTAAATATTTTCTTTGCCTGTTACTAACTAACTACCCCAAATACGCTTTTTATCAATATGCAACATGGGAATGTCCACAGCACAATTTGCTTAAAAAGTATCTTTATTAACAAAAGATAGAGCGACGTTTCGTGACTACTGTCACTTAATCATGCTATACATACAATACTCAGAGGTGGTTCTTTTAAACAGTTATCTTGGCGCCAATACATTTTACTCTTGAGCGCCACCTGCTGCACAAAATATCTTACTCTTCAAACTTTCAAAATTTATACAATTTACAACAAGATACTTTTTGTTAGAGATACATAGTTTAAACATTTTTACAGCAGACATACTATCCTACAACATTTAAAGCAGTGATAACTAACCCTGATGACAGTACTACATATCTACATACCATTATAAATCAAATTTAATTAAACCTATTCTTCACCAAAAGACTGACCAATCAAAGTCCCTATTCATACCATGTGGTACTAATGATCCCAATCTATGAATCCAATGCATTTCTTTTTGTTTCAATATTTTCTCACGGTCACCACCCATTCTCTGCGGACCCACATAGTCTATAACCTGCCATCGGAGATGACTGATACTGTGTCCTTTCTCTAGGAAATGATTGGATACAGGTGCCTCCCTGTTCCCACATCTAATATTGGAGCGGTGCTGGCTAAGCCTATCTTTCACTTTTCTTACCGTTTCTCCAATATAGATGAGGGAACATGGACACTTAATTAAATAAATTGCATATGTGGTGTCACAAGTAAAGAAATTCCTAATAGTGTACCTTTTACCACTCCTAGGGTGAACAAACTCTTTGCCCCTTATTACTGAATTACAACTAATGCATCCTAAACAAGGATAACATCCTATATTCTTCTTAGTTAAATGACTCTGCTGTAACTGCTTAGCTGGTCCTATGTCAGACTTCACAAAGTAGTCCCTCAAATTCTTTACCCTTTTATAGGCCATAATTGGTCTCTCTTTAAATTCAACAATGTCATTATTACACCTCTGTAAAATAGGCCAATGTTTATTAATGATTTTAGCTATTTGCCTCCCATGGGCACTAAACTGTGATGTAAAAATCATTCTCTTGTTCTTCTCCTTATGATCTTTATTAGTGGTAAGGTTATTGCTGCATTTATCTAATACATGTTGGGGGTAACCTCTATTGCGGAATTTTTCTTGCATTTCTTTAATCCTTTTATTTAGATTATCTGTCTCTGACACGATACGGTGGACTCTCATCAACTGACTCTTAGGTAAGGATTCTACCAAATGACGTGGATGGAAACTATTGAATTCTAGCAATGTATTCCTATCTGTTTCTTTTGAATATAAATCAAATTCCAATTTAGGACCTTTCTTATACACTCTAGTGTCTAAAAACATGATACTCTCCTCACTGTAATTCAGTGTAAATTCCAAATTTCTCACAAGAATTAAGGTCTGTTACAAATTGAACCAGGGAGTCCACGGGGCCCCACCATACGCCAAATATATCGTCTATGAAGCGCCACCAGGCTCCTCCATAGTCTTTAAACCATTTATTTTCATAAACTATATTCTCTTCAATCATGCTCATAAATAAATTGGCGTATGATGGGGCCACGTTGGACCCCATGGCAGTACCACTTATCTGTATATACCAATCATCCTGAAACATAAAGTAATTCCAGTACAGAATCAAGCCCAATAATTCTTCTATGAAAACATTTTGTTGTGGGGTATAACCCCCATTTACATGTAAAATTTTCTTAATAATCCCCATACCTGTCTCATGCTTTATGCAGGTATAGAGGCTTTTTATCAATAGCATTTCATTAACATATCTCTAACGTATATCAGAAATCTTGTCTGCAAATTTAATTGTTTTCCAAACCCACTCCCTCCGTGGGTATCCTTTGCTCTGTACCAATCCGTTTACAATACCTAGGTTTCAAAATGGCGCTTTAAACACAAAGTTATTGGTTTAAGTATTTTGAACATGCAGTGCTGAAAATAGTGGGCAGGATAACGTGACATCATCGGCGAATAAAAGATATAACTTTTAGAACGTTATGAAACTTAGTTTTGGAGAAAATATAGGTCAGTAGGTTTTAATTAATGTTTATTAACTTTAATATGTTAGTTGTTTAGCTTAAAAATTATAAAAGAAAGTAATCCTTTAACCTCTAAACCGTGATTCCCTCACTTCGCAAAGTATTAAACTAATTTCTAAATTCCCTAACCTAACACCCCCTAACTTAATCCCAATTAAAATACACGCAAATTAAAGTAAATATAAACTACCTTAAAAAAAACATACCTGTAAAATAAAATTAAAACATAAGCTTAAACTAAAAGAAATTACAAAAAATAAGAAACCTACATTACAAAAATGCCTAAGATTACAAAAAAATAAAAAAACTACCATTGCAAAAAAAATATCCAAAATAAAAAAAAATATTCCTATTCTAATACCCCAAATAAAAAAAAAAAATCTAATCTACACATAAACTACCAATAGCCCTTAAAAGGGCCTTTTGTAGGGCATTGCCCTAAAGCTAAGAGCTCTTTTGCATAAAATATGCAACAATGAACCCCTTACATTACAACCCCCCAACCCCCACCCCCCAAAATAAAAAAAAAATCATAGCTAAAAAAATACCTAATCTACCTATTGCCCAGAAAAGGGCATTTTGGATGGGCATTGCCCTTAAAAGGGCATTAAGCTATTGTTTGTGCCTATCTTAAAAAAAAAAACACCCCAAAAATAAAAACAAAACAATAACCACAAAATTGGTACTCAACATTGATAAAGGGCGGCGCTCCATCTTCTTCCTGGCAGGGCTCCATCTTCTTCCATCACGGGACCATCTTCTTCAATCTTCATCCAGGTCGTGGTCCATCTTCTATCTTCATCATCCCGGTTGTGGCGGCTAAGGCAGGGAGGTCGTCGGCGACGTTGGTCCTCCTCTTCAGCCAGGCGACATGGAGATCCTCTTCATTCGATCTCCAGCTGCACACTGAAGATTGAATGTAAGGTACCCTTTTTATATAGGGTACCTTTGCATTCCTATTGGATAAACAAATTCAAGTCAACTAATAGGATGAAAGCTGCTTTCATCCTATTGGCTGATTTGAATTTGAAGAATCAAATCAGCCACAGCCAATATAAATGCAAGGGTCACCTATATAAAAGGGGTACCTTGAATTCAATCTTCAATGTGCAGCTGGCATTGTATTTTTTATGTAAAAGAGCTGTTAACTTTAGGGCAATGCCCTACAAAAGTCCCTTTTAATGTCTATTATTTAGTGTTTGAGATGTGGGGGGATGGCGGTTTAGGGGTTAATAGTTTTGTTTAGTGGTTGCGATGTGGGTGGTGGTGGTTTAGGGGTTAATAGTGTAGTTTATGGGTTTAGGTATACTTTGTATGGTATTTTTGATGTGTTTACAGGTCTTTGAGTGCAGAATGCATAGTTGCCATATCGCGCACAGGAAAGACAGAACGTGCAACTTGTAATATCAAATCAATGACCATTCTGCAGACAAAGACCATATCGCATCCAGAAAATCCATACTGCGCGACTTGTATGGGCCATTGGATATACACAATTCATTATAAGATGTTATGGGAGTCAGTTGTGAGTTGAATAGCCCATTAATAGTTGATACGCAACTAAAAATAAAATACAAAATTAATAAAAGTCAAATAATAAAAGTGTTTGGTTTCATTACTTGTCAACAATGTAAATCCCAACAGGCAAGCATTGTAAAAACAAGTAAAAGAAGCACAACTTTTTGTCATTTTTAAAGAGTAACTTAAAATATATTTCTTTCTTGGCAGTTAAATGACATGACCTTGGTTCTTCCAGGTACTTTTACAAAACATGTTCATTGAGGTAAAGAAGCTTTTCTGCTAGAGTACTTCAGTTATCTTAGCTGTATGCTGGCTGCTTTCCCAGCAATATTCTGCAATTCCTCCAGCTTTTTTTTCTTTACAAATAGCTTTACTTGAACTTCTTTCTTCTTGCTCAGATATTTAATTGTAAAATACGAAGGCAGCTTTCTGTTTCCAAACTATATCTTTGATTGCTATAAAAAGATAAAGTTTTGCTATACATAACATCTGATCTCAAAAACTGGAATGATTCATACACAAGTTCTTCAGTTAGATACTAGTCTTCTTGTATTAATAAAGTTTAAATGTGCACTTTGTTATATTTTAAGACTCCAGCCATAGACTTCCATGCTATGCTTGTAATATCATAAGAATTACCAACCTCTTGTAAAACAATTTTGATTTTCGTTGGGGATTAGATAAAGAAGAGAGATCAGTTCTGAAAACCTTCTGCAAACTTTACATATTAGGGTAATTTATAAAGATTTTCAATGTATAGTTATGAGGGCACATCAACAAAACATTTTAATATATATCAGAATCCTTTTTTAAAAATGGACATTCCTGTGCTGCATAAATTCATTGTTTTTGTTTTTTTTTTTCCGCTTGGAGTGATCTAAAACCCAATAAATTAAGCACATTTTTCTATAGATACTTATTGGTGCTGAAAAACCTGCTGATTGAGTATTACTTTGTGGGACCTAGCCAAAAGAGGCTATTAAGATTGAGGTTAATATCAAAATATCAGACATCATTGGATCAGAGATTAAGGTATATACATTACATCTGGAGAGCACATTAAAGTGTCAGTAAACCTTAAAAATAATGTTATATAATTCTGCACATAGTGCAGAATTATATAACATTATATTAGCCAAACTTTGTAAAACATAATATATCCTTTTAATTTTTTTTAAAAACGGATGTTTTACAGACCCGCTCTCTGTGAGCGGGTCTGTTTTTTTCACACAGCACATCGGCCAGCTGTATAGTCACAGCCCGGCCCGACCGCGCCATTATACACAGTGCAGCTCGCTCCTGCTGTCAGACAGAGCAGGAGCAAGCTGCACTTAGTCTTATGGCGCGGTCGGGCCGGGCTGTGACTATATAGCTGGCCCGATGCGCTGTGTGAAACCAACAGACCCGCTCAGAAGAGCACAGAGAGCGAGTCTGTAAAACAGCTGTTTTTTAAAAAAATTAAAAGGGTATATTATGTTTTACAAAGTTTGGCTAATATAATGTTATATAATTCTGCACTATGTGCAGAATAATATAACATTATTTATTTTGCATGATGTACCGAGTCCATGGATTCATCCTAACTTGTGGGATATTGTCCTTCCTGACAGGAAGTAACAAAGAGAGCACCACAGCAGAGCTGTCTATATAGCTCCCCCCTTAACTCCACCACCTAGTCATTCTCCTTTGCTGGCTCTAAGCAGGAAGAGTAAAGAGAAAAGGTGTTAAACTGTTAGTTTTATGTTCAATCAAGTTTTATGTTCAATCAAGTGTTTGTTATTTTTAAATGGTACCGGTGTTGTACTATTTACTCTCAGGCAGGACATAGATGGAGATTTCTGCCTAGAGGATGATGATCTTAGCATTTGTAACTAAGGTCCACTGCTGTTCTCACAGAAGCTGAGGAGTACAGGAAAACTTCAGTGTGAGGAACGGTTTCTTGCTATACAGCAATGAGGTATGTTCAGTCATATTTTCTGCAGAGACTGTGTTAACTCAGAAAGGCTGACAGTGTCCCCATTAGGGGAAGGGTAAGCAGTAATCCTAGTGTTATCAGAGGTTTTTACTAGCTTGCATAAAGGATTAATTTTTTGTGGGCACACAGTTTGTTATGTGAATTTGGGACAAACGTTTTTGTGTCTGGGAGTAACGTTTTCTGTTTTATGGGACATTTGCTTGAGGGTTCTTTGGGGTTGGTTATAACCCACATGGCTTTCAGGCAGGGTTTGTTAGTTTTGTGTAGGCCCCAGCAACATCGAGTGAGGTGGACGGGGCCTACATTTACAAGCAGCAAGCATCTTCTCCTGAGGTCCTGAGAGTCTTCTGAGGGACTAATTGAAGCTTTAAACCCCATATTATCGCTTCCTAAGGGCAGGTAGGGCCACAGCAGAGCTGTGGCAAGGTGCTAACATAGGCCTAGATTTGGAGTTTGGCGTTAGCCATGAAAACCAGCGTTAGAGGCTCCTAACGCTGGTTTTAGGCTACCTCCGGTATTTGGAGTCACTCAAAATAGGGTCTAACGCTCACTTTTCAGCCGCGACTTTTCCATACCGCAGATCCCCTTTCATAAATTGCGTATCCTATCTTTTCAATGGGATTTTTCTAACTCCGGTATTTAGAGTCGTGGCTGAAGTGAGCGTATTAACCCCTAATCTGCCCTCCCTAAGATCGCCGACACCTAACTTCAATTATTAACCCCTAATCTGCTGACCGGAGCTCACCGCTATTCTAATAAATGTATTAAGCCCTAAAGCTAAGTCTAACCCTAACCCTAACACCCCCCTAAGTTAAATATAATTTACATCTAACGAAATTAATTAACTCTTATTAAATAAATTATTCCTATTTAAAGCTAAATACTTACCTGTAAAATAAATCCTAATATAGCTACAATATAAATTATAATTATATTGTAGCTATTTTAGGATTAATATTTATTTTACAGGCAACTTTGTAATTATTTTAACCAGGTACAATAGCTATTAAAAAGTTAAGAACTATTTAATAGTTACCTAGTTAAAATAATTACAAAATTACCTGTCAAATAAATCCTAACCTAAGTTACAATTAAACCTAACACTATACTATCATTAAATTAATTAAATAAAATACCTACAATTACCTACAATTAAACCTAACACTACACTATCAATACATTAATTAAATACAAAACCTACAAATAACTACAATGAAATAAACTAACTAAAGTACAAAAAATAAAAAAGAACTAAGTTACAAAAAATAAAAAAATATCTACAAACATAAGAAAAATATTACAACAATTTTAAACTAATTACACCTACTCTAAGCCCCCTAATAAAACAACAAAGCCCCCCAAAATAAAAAATGCCCTACCCTATTCTAAATTACTAAAGTTAAAAGCTCTTTTACCTTACAAGCCCTGAACAGGGCCCTTTGCGGGGCATGCCCCAAGAAGTTCAGCTCTTTTGCCTGTAAAAAAAACATACAATACCCCCCCCAAAATTACAACCCACCACCCACATATCCCTAATCTAACCCAAACCCCCCTTAAACCTAACACTAAGCCCCTGAAGATCTTCCTACCTTGTCTTCACCATACCAGGTTCACCGATCGGTCCTGAAGAGCTCCTCCGATGTCCTGATCCAAGCCCAAGCGGGGGGCTGAAGATGTCCATGATCCGGTAGAAGTCTTCATCCAAGCGGGGCTGAAGAGGTCTTCCATCCGATTGAAGTCTTCATCCAGGCGGCATCTTCTATCGACATCCATCTGGAACGGAGCAGCAGCATCCTGAAGACCTCCGACGCAGAACATCCATCCTGGCCGACGACTGAACGACGAATGACGGTTCCTTTAAATGACGTCATCCAAGATGGCGTCCCTCGAATTCCGATTGGCTGATAGGATTCTATCAGCCAATCGGAATTAAGGTAGGAATATTCTGATTGGCTGATGGAATCAGCCAATCAGATTTAGCTCGCATTCTATTGGCTGATCGGAACAGCCAATAGAATGCGAGCTCAATCTGATTGGCTGATTGGACCGATCGGTGAACCTGGTATGGTGAAGACAAGGTAGGAAGATCTTCAGGGGCTAAGTGTTAGGTTTATTTAAGGGGGGTTTGGGTTAGATTAGGGGTATGTGGGTGGTGGGTTGTAATGTTGGGGGGGGGTATTGTATGTTTTTTGTACAGGCAAAAGAGCTGAACTTCTTGGTGCATGCCCCGCAAAGGGCCCTGTTCAGGGCTGGTAAGGTAAAAGAGCTTTTAACTTTAGTAATTTAGAATAGGGTAGGGCATTTTTTATTTTGGGGGGCTTTGTTGTTTTATTAGGGGGCTTAGAGTAGGTGTAATTAGTTTAAAATTGTTGTAATATTTTTCTTATGTTTGTAGATATTTTTTTATTTTTTGTAGCTTAGTTCTTTTTTATTTTTTGTACTTTAGTTAGTTTATTTCATTGTAGTTATTTGTAGATATTGTATTTAATTAATGTATTGATAGTGTAGTGTTAGGTTGAATTGTAGGTAATTGTAGGTATTTTATTTAATTAATTTAATGATAGTATAGTGTTAGGTTTAATTGTAACTTAGGTTAGGATTTATTTGACAGGTAATTTTGTAATTATTTTAACTAGGTAACTATTAAATAGTTCTTAACTATTTAATAGCTATTGTACCTGGTTAAAATAATTACAAAGTTGCCTGTAAAATAAATATTAATCCTAAAATAGCTACAATGTAATTATAATTTATATTGTAGCTATATTAGGATTTTTTTTACAGGTAAGTATTTAGCTTTAAATAGGAATAATTTATTTAATAAGAGTTAATTAATTTCGTTAGATGTAAATTATATTTAACTTAGGGGGGTGTTAGTGTTAGGGTTAGACTTAGCTTTAGGGGTTAATACATTTATTAGAATAGCGGTGAGCTCCGGTCGGCAGATTAGGGGTTAATAATTGAAGTTAGGTGTCGGCGATGTTAGGGAGGGCAGATTAGGGGTTAATACTATTTATTATAGGGTTAGTGAGGCGGATTAGGGGTTAATAACTTTATTATAGTAGCGCTCAGGTCCGCTCGGCAGATTAGGGGTTAATAAGTGTAGGCAGGTGGAGGCGACGTTGTGGGGGGCAGATTAGGGGTTAATAAATACAGGGAGTGCAGAATTATTAGGCAAGTTGTATTTTTGAGGATTAATTTTATTATTGAGCAACAACCATGTTCTCAATGAACCCAAAAAACTAATTAATATCAAAGCTGAATAGTTTTGGAAGTAGTTTTTAGTTTGTTTTTAGTTATAGCTAATTTAGGGGGATATCTGTGTGTGCAGGTGACTATTACTGTGCATAATTATTAGGCAACTTAACAAAAAACAAATATATACCCATTTCAATTATTTATTTTTACCAGTGAAACCAATATAACATCTCAACCTTCACAAATATACATTTCTGACATTCAAAAACAAAACAAAAACAAATCAGTGACCAATATAGCCACCTTTCTTTGCAAGGACACTCAAAAGCCTGCCATCCATGGATTCTGTCAGTGTTTTGATCTGTTCACCATCAACATTGCGTGCAGCAGCAACCACAGCCTCCCAGACACTGTTCAGAGAGGTGTACTGTTTTCCCTCCTTGTAAATCTCACATTTGATGATGGACCACAGGTTCTCAATGGGGTTCAGATCAGGTGAACAAGGAGGCCATATCATTAGATTTTCTTCTTTTATACCCTTTCTTGCCAGCCACGCTGTGGAGTACTTGGACGCGTGTGATGGAGCATTGACCTGCATGAAAATCATGTTTTTCTTGAAGGATGCAGACTTCTTCCTGTACCACTGCTTGAAGAAGGTTTCTTCCAGAAACTGGCAGTAGGACTGGGAGTTGAGCTTGACTCCATCCTCAACCCGAAAAGACCCCACAAGCTCATCTTTGATGATACTAGCCCAAACCAGTACTCCACCTCCACCTTGCAGGCGTCTGAGTCGGACTGGAGCTCTCTGCCCTTTACCAATCCAGCCACGGGCCCATCCATCTGGCCCATCAAGACTCAATCTCATTTCATCAGTCCATAAAACCTTAGAAAAATCAGTCTTGAGATATTTCTTGGCCCAGACTTGACGTTTCAGCTTGTGTGTCTTGTTCAGTGGTGGTCGTCTTTCAGCCTTTCTTACCTTGGCGATGTCTCTGAGTATTGCACACCTTGTGCTTTTGGGCACTCCAGTGATGTTGCAGCTCTGAAATATGGCCAAACTGGTGGCAAGTGGCATCTTGGCAGCTGCACGCTTGACTTTTCTCAGTTCATGGGCAGTTATTTTGCGCCTTGGTTTTTCCACACGCTTCTTGCGACCCTGTTGACTATTTTGAATGAAACGCTTGATTGTTCGATGATCACGCTTCAGAAGCTTTGCAATTTTAAGAGTGCTGCATCCCTCTGCAAGATATCTCACTATTTTTGACTTTTCTAAGCCTGTCAAGTCCTTCTTTTGACCCATTTTGCCAAAGGAAAGGAAGTTGCCTAATAATTATGCACACCTGATATAGGGTGTTGATGTCATTAGACCACACCCCTTCTCATTACAGAGATGCACATCACCTAATATGCTTAATTGGTAGTAGGCTTTCGAGCCTATACAGCTTGGAGTAAGACAACATGCATAAAGAGGATGATGTGGTCAAAATACTCATTTGCCTAATAATTCTGCACTCCCTGTATAATATAGGGGTCAGCGATGTTAGGGCAGCAGATTAGGGGTACATAGGGATAATGTAAGTAGTGACGGTGTCCGGAGCGGTAGATTAGGGGTTAATAATAATATGCAGGGGTCAGCGATAGCGGGGGCGGCAGAATAGGGGTTAATAAGTGTAAGCTTAGGGGTGTTTAGACTCGGGGTACATGTTAGGGTGTTAGGTGCAGACTTAGGAAGTGTTTACGCATAGCAAACAATGGGGCTGCGTTTGGAGCTGAACGCTGCTTTTTTGCAGGTGTTAGGTTTTTTTTCAGCTCAAACAGCCCCATTGTTTCTTATGGGGGAATCGTGCACGAGCACGTTTTTGAGGCTGGCCGCTTGCGTAAGCAACTCTGGTATCGAGAGTTGAAGCTGCGTTAAAAATGCTCTACGCTCCTTTTTTGGAGCCTAACGCAGCCTTTATGTGGACTCTCAATACCAGAGTTATTTTTATGGTGCGGCCAGAAAAAAGCCGGCGTTAGCTACGCGGGTCCTTACCGACAAAACTCCAAATCTAGGCCATAGGTTTTAACCGATTTTAGACATATTTCAATCCATTTTTTTTTTCATTTGGGGGTTTATTGCTTATTAACTTGTGGTGCAATCCTTCTAAAGTTAGTGGGTACACTGTTAAAATTTCAGAAAAATTTAAGCAATTTTAACCTGTTTTGCAGTTTGTGTATGCCTTTTTTTCACTTAAAGGCTCAGTACCGTTTTTGCAAATTGTGTTTTTTTCATTAAATAAAGTGTTTTCCAAGCTTGCTTGCTTTATTACTAGTCTGTTAAACATGTCTGACACTGAGGAAACTCACTGTTCAATTTGTTTAGAAGCCATTGTGGAACCCCCTCTTAGAATGTGTCCCACTTGTACTGATATGTCTATAAATTGCAAACAGTATATTTAGGTAGGGGGGCAGACTCTCTCTCTCTTTGCTCAGGCCTGGGCAAGAGACGTTCAGGATTCCTGGGCAGTAGAAATTGTAACCCAGGGATACCTTCTAGATTTCAAGGACTCCCCTCCAAGGGGGAGGTTTCATCTTTCTCAATTGTCTGTAAACCCGACAAAAAGAGAGGCGTTCTTACGCTGTGTAGAAGACCTTTTTACCATGGGAGTGATCTGCCCAGTTCCAAAAGCAGAACAGGGGCAGGGGTTCTATTCCAATCTGTTTATAGTTCCCAAAAAGGAGGGAACCTTGAGACCAATTCTGGATCTCAAGATCTTAAAACAATTCCTAAGAGTTCCATCTTTACAAGATGGAGACCATTCGGACTATCTTACCATTGATCCAGGAGGGTCAATATATGACCACCATGGACTTAAAGGATGTGTATCTGCACATTCCTATCCACAAAGATCATCACCAGTTCCTCAGGTTCGCCTTTCTGGACAAGCATTATCAGTTTGTGGCTCTTCCTTTCGGGTTGGCCACGGCACCGCAAATCTTCACGAAGGTGCTAGGGTCCCTTCTGGCGGTTCTAAGGCCATGGGGCATAGCAGTGGCACCTTATCTAGATGACATTTTAATTCAAGCATCGTCCTTCCAACTAGCCAAGTCTCACATGGACTTAGTGTTGGCCTTTCTAAGGTCTCATGGGTGGAAAGTGAACGTAAAAAAGAGTTCTCTTTCCCCCCTCACAAGAGTTTAATTTCTAGGGACTCTGATAGACTCGGTGGACATGAAAATATTTCTGACAGAGGTCAGCAAATCAAAGATTTTGTCCACCTGCCAAGCTCTTCATTCCATTCCTCGGCCGTCAGTGGCTCAGTGTATGGAGGTAATCGGACTAATGGTAGCGGCAATGGACATAGTTCCGTTTGCTCACTTGAATCTCAGACCACTGCAACTATGCATGCTCAATCAGTGGAATGGGGATTATGTGGATTTATCTCCTCAGATAAATCTGCATCAAGAGACCAGAGACTCTCTTCTTTGGTGGTTGTCACAGGATCATCTGTCCCAGGGAATGTGTTTCCGCAGGCCAGAATGGGTTATAGTGACGACGGACGCCAGTCTTCTGGGCTGGGGTGCAGTCTGGAATTCCCTGAAAGCTCAGGGTTTGTGGACTCGGGAGGAGGCTCTCCTACTGATAAATATTCTGGAATTAAGAGCGATATTGAATGCTCTCCAGGCATGGCCTCAGCTGGCTTCGGACAACATCACGACTGTGGCTTATATCAATCATCAGGGCAGAACAAAGAGTTCCTTGGCGATGATAGAGGTCTCAAGGATAATCCAATGGGCAGAGGCTCACTCTTGCCATCTGTTAGCGATCTATATCCCAGGTGTAGAGAACTGGGAGGCAGATTTTCTAAGTCATCAGACTTTTCATCCGGGGGAGTGGGAACTCCATCCGGATGTGTTTGCTCAGCTGGTTCGGCTATGGGGCACACCAGAGTTGGATCTGATGGCGTCTCGTCAGAACGCCAAACTTCCTTGTTACGGCTCCAGGTCAAGGGATCCTCAGGCTGTACTGTTAGATGCTCTAGCAGCACCCTGGTCATTCAACCTGGCTTATGTGTTTCCACTTAGCCCTCTCCTTCCACGTCTGATTGCCAGAATCAAACAGGAGAGAGCATCAGTGACCTGGTGGACATATCATCCCTTCCACCATGGTCTCTGCCATTGAGACAGGACCTTCTGATTCAAGGTCCATTCAAGCATCCAAATCTAATTTCTATGCAACTGACTGCTTGGAGATTGAACGCTTGATTCTATCAAAGCGGGGTTTCTCTGAGTCAGTCATAAATACCTTGATTCAGGCTCGAAAGCCTGTTACCAGGAAAATTTATCATAAGATATGGCATAAATATCTTTTTTGGTGCGAATCCAAAGGCTTCTCCTGGAGTAAAATCAGGATTCCTAGGATTTTGTCTTTTCTCCAAGAGGGATTGAAGAAAGGATTATCAGCTAGTTCCCTAAAGGGACAGATATCTGCTCTGTCTATTTTGTTGCACAAGCGTCTGGCAGATGTTCCAGACGTTCAGGCTTTTTGTCAGGCTTTAGTTAGAATTAAGCCTGTGTTTAAACCTATTGCTCCGCCATGGAGTCTAAATTTAGTTCTTAGAGTTCTTCAGGGGGTTCCGTTTGAACCCATGCATTCCATAGATATTAAGCTTTTATCTTGGAAAGTTTTGTTCCTAGTTGCTATCTCTTCAGGTCGAAGAGTTTCTGAACTATCTGCATTACAATGTGACTCTCCTTATCTTGTGTTCCATGCTGATAAGGTGGTTTTGCGTACCAAGCCTGGGTTCCTACCTAAGGTTGTTACTAACAGGAATCTCAATCAAGAAATTGTTGTTCCTTCTCTGTGTCCTAATCCTTCTTGTAAGAAGAAACGTCTGTTGCACAACTTGGATGTGGTTCGTGCTTTGAAATTTTATTTGCAGGCAACCAAAGATTTTCGTCAAACATCTTCTTTGTTTGTTGTCTATTCTGGAAAGTGTAGGGGTCAAAAGGCTACGGCGACTTCTCTTTCCTTTTGGCTGAAAAGCATCATCCATTTGGCTTATGAGACTGCTGGACAGCAGCCTCCTGAAATGATTACAGCTCATTCTACTAGAGTGGTAGCTTCCACATGGGCTTTTAAAAATGATGCTTCTGTTGAACAGATTTGTAAGGCTGCGACTTGATCGTCGCTTTATGCCTTTTCAAAATTTTATAAATTTGATACTTTTGCTTCTTCGGAGGCTATTTTTGGGAGAAAGGTTTTGCAAGCAGTGGTGCCTTCCGTTTAGGTTCCTGTCTTGTCCCTCCCTTCATCTGTGTCCTAAAGCTTTGGTATTGTATCCCACAAGTTAGGATGAATCCGTGGACTCGGTACATCATGCAAAAGAAAACAAAATGTATGCTTACCTGTAGACATGTGCGGTTCGTTTCGGATTTATTCGGAAATTCTGAAAATTCGGTAAATTCGGAGATTCGGATCAATTCGGATTTCCGAATTAAAATACTTCCGAATCTACTGAATGAATCCTAAATAGCTGCCGTATCTCCGAATAAATCCGAATTAGCTCGGTAAAATTCGGCATTTCCCCATAGGAAACAATGGGAGTTTCGGCTGAAAAAAAACTAACACCGCAGCCCCATTGTTTCCTATGGGGAAACACTAAGTCTGCACCTAACACCCTAACATGTACCCCGAGTCTCTAAACACCCCTAATCTAACACTTATTAACCCCTAATCTGCCGCCCCCGCTATCGCTGACACCTGCATTATTTTATTAACCCCTAATCTGCCGACCGAATATCGCCGCCACCTACATTATAGCTATTAACCCCTAATCTGCTGTCCCTAACACCGCCGACCCCTACATTATAGTTATTAACCCCTAATCTGCCCCCCCCCCAACGTCGCCGCAATCTAACTACAAGTATTAACCCCTAATCTGCCGACCCGATATCGCCGCCGCCTACATTATAGCTATTAATCCCTAATCTGCTGTCCCTAACACCGCCGACCCCTACATTATAGTTATTAACCCCTAATCTGCCCCCCCCAACGTCGCCGCAATCTAACTACAAGTATTAACCCCTAATCTGCCGACCCGATATCACCGCCGCCGCCTACATTATAGCTATTAACCCCTAATCTGGTGTCCCTAACACCGCCGACCCCTACATTATAGTTATTAACCCCTAATCTGCCCCCCCCAACGTCGCCGCAATCTAACTACAAGTATTAACCCCTAATCTGCCGACCCGATATCGCCGCCCCCATTATTATAGCTATTAACCCCTAATCTGGTGTCCCTAACACCGCCGACCCCTACATTATAGTTATTAACCCCTAATCTGCCCCCCCCAACATCGCCGCAATCTAACTACAAGTATTAACCCCTAATCTGCCGACCGCAAATCGCCGCCACTATAATAAATGTATTAACCCCTAAACCGCCGCACTCCCGCCTCGCAAACACTATAATACATTTTATTAACCCCTAATCTGCCCTCCCTAACATCGCCGCCACCTACCTACAATTATTAACCCCTAATCTCCCGCCCCCAACTTCGCCGCTACTATAATAAGGTTATTAACCCCTAAACCTAAGTCTAACCCTAACACTAACACCCCCTAATTTAAATATAATTTAAATAAAACGAAATAAATTTACTATAGGTAAATAAATGAATCCTATTTAAAACTAAAGACTTACCTGTAAAATAAACCCTAAAAAAGCTGCAATATAACTAATAGTTACATTGTAGCTATTTTAGGATTTATTTTTATTTTACAGGCAACTTTGTATTTATTTTAACTAGGTACAATAGTTATTAAATAGTTAATAACTATTTAATAACTACCTAGCTAAAATAAATACATATTTACCTGTAAAATAAATCCTAACCTAAGTTACAATTACACCTAACACTACACTATCATTAAATTAATTAAATAAATGAATCATATTTAAAACTAAATACTTACCTGTAAAATAAACCCTAATATGGCTGCAATATAACTAATAGTTACATTGTAGCTATTTTAGCATTTATATTTATTTTACAGGCAACTTTGTATTTATTTTAACTAGGTACAATAGCTATTAAATAGTTATTGACTAATTAATAGCTACCTAGTTAAAATAATTACAAAATTACCTGTAAAATAAATCCTAACCTAAGTTACAATTAAACCTAACACTACACTATCATTAAATAAATTAACTACAAGTACCTACAATTATCTACAATTAAATAAACTAAAGTACAAAAACCCCCCACTAAATTACAAAAAAAACAAACACTAAATTACAAAAAATAAAAAAATATTACAAGAATTTTAAACTAATTACACCTAATCTAAGCCCCCTAATAAAATAACAAAGCCCCCCAAAATAAAAAAAAATGCCCTACCCTATACTAAATTACAAAAGTTAACAGCTCTATTACCTTACCAGCCCGGAACAGGGCCCTTTGTGGGGCATGCCCCAAAGAAAACAGCTCTTTTGCCTGTAAAAAAAAAACACAATCCCCCCCCCACATTACAACTCACCACCCACATACCCCTACTCTAACCCAAACCCCCCTTAAATAAACCTAACACTACCCCCCTGAAGATCTCCCTACCTTGAGTCGTGTTCACCCAGCCGGGCCGAAGTCTTCATCCGATGGGGCAGAAGAGGACATCCAGACCGGCAGAAGTCTTCATCCAAGCGGGGCAAGAAGAGGTCTTCCATCCATCATAAAAGTACCAAAATACAAACAAACACTAAATTACCAAAAATAATAAAATATTACAATAATTTTAAACTAATTACACCTAATCTAAGCCCCCTACTAGCTATTAATATAGCTACAATATAACTAATAGTTACATTGTAGCTATTTTAGGATTTATATTTATTTTACAGGCAACTTTGTATTTATTTTAACTAGGTTCAATAGCTATTAAATAGATATTGACTATTTAATAGCTACCTAGTTAAAATAATTACAAAATTACCTGTAAAATAAATCCTAACCTAAGTTACAATTAAACCTAACACTACACTATCATTAAATAAATTAACTACAAGTACCTACAATTAAATACAATTAAATAAACTAAACTAAAGTACAACCCCCCCCCCCCCCCACTAAATTACAAAAAATAAAAAAATATTACAAGAATTTTAAACTAATTACACCTAATCTAAGCCCCCTACTAGCTATTAATATAGCTACAATATAACTAATAGTTACATTGTAGCTATTTTAGGATTTATATTTATTTTACAGGCAACTTTGTATTTATTTTAACTAGGTAAAATAGCTATTAAATAGTTAAGAACTATTTAATAACTACCTAGCTAAAATAAATACAAATTTACCTGTAAAATAAATCATAACCTAAGTTACAATTACACCTAACACTACACTATCATTAAATTAACTAAATAAATGAATCCTATATAAAACTAAAGACTTACCTGTAAAATAAACCCTAATATAGCTGCAATATAACTAATAGTTACATTGTAGCTATTTTAGCATTTATATTTATTGTACAGGCAACTTTGTATTTATTTTAACTAGGTTCAATAGCTATTAAATAGATATTGACTATTTAATAGCTACCTAGTTAAAATAATTACAAAATTACCTGTAAAATAAATCCTAACCTAAGTTACAATTAAACCTAACACTACACTATCATTAAATAAATTAACTACAAGTACCTACAATTAAATACAATTAAATAAACTAAACTAAAGTACAAACCCCCCCCCCCCACTAAATTACAAAAAATAAAAAAATATTACAAGAATTTTAAACTAATTACACCTAATCTAAGCCCCCTACTAGCTATTAATATAGCTACAATATAACTTATAGTTACATTGTAGCTATTTTAGGATTTATATTTATTTTACAGGCAACTTTGTATTTATTTTAACTAGGTAAAATAGCTATTAAATAGTTAAGAACTATTTAATAACTACCTAGCTAAAATAAATACAAATTTACCTGTAAAATAAATCCTAACCTAAGTTACAATTACAGCTAACACTACACTGTCATTAAATTAATTAATTAAATAAATGAATCATATTTAAAACTAAATACTTACCTGTAAAATAAACCCTAATATAGCTGCAATATAACTAATAGTTACATTGTAGCTATTTTAGCATTTATATTTATTTTACAGGCAACTTTGTATTTATTTTAACTAGGTACAATAGCTATTAAATCGATATTTACTGTTTAATAGCTACCTAGTTAAAATAATTACAAAATTACCTGTAAAATAAATCCTAACCTTAGTTACAATTAAACCTAACACTACACTATCATTAAATAAATTAACTACAAGTACCTACAATTAAATACAATGAAATAAACTAAACTAAAGTACAAAAAAACAAACACTAAATTACAAAAAATAAAAAAATTACAAGAATTTTAAACTAATTACACCTAATCTAAGCCCCCTAATAAAATAACAAAGCCCCCAAAAATAAAAAATGCCCTACCATATACTAAATTACAAAAGTAATCAGCTCTATTACCTTACCAGCCCTTAAAAGGGCCTTTTGCGGGGGCATGCCCCATAGAAAACAGCTCTTTTGCCTTTAAAAAAAAACACAATACCCCCCCCCACATTACAACCCACCACCCACATACCCCTACTCTAACCCAAACCCCCCTTAAATAAACCTAACACTACCCCCCTGAAGATCTCCCTACCGTGTCTTCACCCAGCGGGCCGAAGTCTTCATCCGATCGGGCAGAAGAGGACATCCAGACCGGCAGAAGTCCAATCAGCCAATCAGATTGACCTCGCATTCTATTGGCTGATCGGAACAGCCAATAGAATGTGAGGTCAATCTGATTGGCTGATTGGATCAGCCAATCGGATTGAACTTGAATCTGATTGGCTGATTGAATCAACCAATCAGATTTTTCCTACCTTAATTCCAATTGGCTGATAGAATCCTATCAGCCAATCGGAATTCAAGGGACGCCATCTTGGATGACGTCACTTAAAGGTACAGTCACTTAGTCGTCGGATCAAGAAAGAAGAGGATGCTCTGCGTGGGATGTCTTCAGGATGCTGCCGCTCCGCTCCGGATGGATGAACAGAGAAGATGCCGCCTGGATCAAGACTTCTGATGGATGGAAGACCTCTTCTTGCCCCGCTTGGATGAAGACTTCTGCCGGTCTGGATGTCCTCTTCTGCCGATCGGATGAAGACTTCGGCCCGCTGGGTGAAGAGACGGTAGAGAGATCTTCAGGGGGGTAGTGTTAGGTTTATTTAAGGGGGTTTGGGTTAGAGTAGGGGTATGTGGGTGGTGGGTTGTAATGTGGGGGGGTATTGTGTTTTTTTTTACAGGCAAAAGAGCTGTTTTCTTTGGGGCATGCCCCCGCAAAAGGCCCTTTTAAGGGCTGGTAAGGTAATAGAGCTGTTAACTTTTGTAATTTAGTATAGGGTAGGGCATTTTTTTATTTTGGGGGGCTTTGTTATTTTATTAGGGGGCTTAGATTAGGTGTAATTAGTTTAAAATTCTTGTAATTTTTTTTATTTTTTTGTAATTTAGTGTTTGTTTTTTTGTACTTTAGTTTAGTTTATTTCATTGTATTTAATTGTAGGTACTTGTAGTTAATTTATTTAATGATAGTGTAGTGTTAGGTTTAATTGTAACTTAGGTTAGGATTTATTTTACAGGTAATTTTGTAATTATTTTAACTAGGTAGCTATTAAACAGTAAATATCTATTTAATAGCTATTGTACCTAGTTAAAATAAATAAAAAGTTGCCTGTAAAATAAATATAAATGCTAAAATAGCTACAATGTAACTATTAGTTATATTGTAGCTATATTAGGGTTTATTTTACAGGCAAGTCTTTAGTTTTATATAGGATTCATTTATTTAGTTAATTTAATGACAGTGTAGTGTTAGGTGTAATTGTAACTTAGGTTAGGATTTATTTTACAGGTAAATTTGTATTTATTTTAGCTAGGTAGTTATTAAATAGTTCTTAACTATTTAATAGCTATTGTACCTAGTTAAAATAAATACAAAGTTGCCTGTAAAATAAATATAAATCCTAAAATAGCTACAATGTAACTATTAGTTATATTGTAGCTATATTAATAGCTAGTAGGGGGCTTAGATTAGGTGTAATTAGTTTAAAATTATTGTAATATTTTATTATTTTTGGTAATTTAGTGTTTGTTTGTTTTTTTGGACTTTTCTGATGGATGGAAGACCTCTTCTTGCCCCGCTTGGATGAAGACTTCTGCCGGTCTGGATGTCCTCTTCTGCCCCATCGGATGAAGACTTCGGCCCGGCTTGGTGAACACGACTCAAGGTAGGAAGATCTTCAGGGGGGTAGTGTTAGGTTTATTTAAGGGGGGTTTGGGTTAGAGTAGGGGCATGTGGGTGTTGGGTTGTAATGTGGGGGGGGGGGATTGTGTTGTTTTTTTACAGGCAAAAGAGCTGTTTTCTTTGGGGCATGCCCCAGCAAAAGGCCCTTTTAAGGGCTGGTAAGGTAATAGAGCTGTTAACTTTTGTAATTTAGTATAGGGTAGGGCATTTTTTTATTTTGGGGGGCTTTGTTATTTTATTAGGGGGCTTAGATTAGGTGTAATTAGTTTAAAATTCTTTTAATATTTTTTTATTTTTTGTAATTTAGTTGGGGGGGGGTTGTACTTTAGTTTAGTTTATTTAATTGTATTTAATTGTAGGTACTTGTAGTTAATTTATTTAATGATAGTGTAGTGTTAGGTTTAATTGTAACTTAGGTTAGGATTTATTTTACAGGTAATTTTGTAATTATTTTAACTAGGTAGCTATTAAATAGTCAATATCTATTTAATAGCTATTGAACCTAGTTAAAATAAATACAAAGTTGCCTGTACAATAAATATAAATGCTAAAATAGCTACAATGTAACTATTAGTTATATTGCAGCTATATTAGGGTTTATTTTACAGGTAAGTCTTTAGTTTTATATAGGATTCATTTATTTAGTTAATTTAATGATAGTGTAGTGTTAGGTGTAATTGTAACTTAGGTTATGATTTATTTTACAGGTAAATTTGTATTTATTTTAGCTAGGTAGTTATTAAATAGTTCTTAACTATTTAATAACTATTGTACCTAGTTAAAATAAATACAAAGTTGCCTGTAAAATAAATATAAATCCTAAAATAGCTACAATGTAACTATTAGTTATATTGTAGCTATATTAATAGCTAGTAGGGGGCTTAGATTAGGTGTAATTAGTTTAAAATTATTGTAATATTTTATTATTTTTGGTAATTTAGTGTTTGTTTGTATTTTGGTACTTGTATGATGGATGGAAGACCTCTTCTTGCCCCGCTTGGATGAAGACTTCTGCCGGTCTGGATGTCCTCTTCTGCCCCATCGGATGAAGACTTCGGTCCGGCTGGGTGAACACGACTCAAGGTAGGGAGATCTTCAGGGGGGTAGTGTTAGGTTTATTTAAGGGGGGTTTGGGTTAGAGTAGGGGTATGTGGGTGGTGGGTTGTAATGTGGGGGGGGGGGGATTGTGTTTTTTTTTTACAGGCAAAAGAGCTGTTTTCTTTGGGGCATGCCCCGCAAAGGGCCCTGTTCAGGGCTGGTAAGGTAATAGAGCTGTTAACTTTTGTAATTTAGTATAGGGTAGGGCATTTTTTTTATTTTGGGGGTCTTTGTTATTTTATTAGGGGGCTTAGATTAGGTGTAATTAGTTTAAAATTCTTGTAATATTTTTTTATTTTTTGTAATTTAGTGTTTGTTTTTTTGGAATTTAGTGGGGGGTTTTTGTACTTTAGTTTATTTAATTGTAGATAATTGTAGGTACTTGTAGTTAATTTATTTAATGATAGTGTAGTGTTAGGTTTAATTGTAACTTAGGTTAGGATTTATTTTAAAGGTAATTTTGTAATTATTTTAACTAGGTAGCTATTAATTAGTCAATAACTATTTAATAGCTATTGTACCAAGTTAAAATAAATACAAAGTTGCCTGTAAAATAAATATAAATGCTAAAATAGCTACAATGTAACTATTAGTTATATTGCAGCCATATTAGGGTTTATTTTACAGGTAAGTATTTAGTTTTAAATATGATTCATTTATTTAATTAATGAAATGATAGTGTAGTGTTAGGTGTAATTGTAACTTAGGTTAGGATTTATTTTACAGGTAAATTTGTATTTATTTTAGCTAGGTAGTTATTAAATAGTTATTAACGATTTAATAACAATTGTACCTAGTTAAAATAAATACAAAGTTGCCTGTAAAATAAAAATAAATCCTAAAATAGCTACAATGTAACTATTAGTTATATTGCAGCTATCTTAGGGTTTATTTTACAGGTAAGTCTTTAGTTTTAAATAGGATTCATTTATTTAACCATAGTAAACTTATTTCGTTTTATTTAAATTATATTTAATTTAGGGGGTGTTAGTGTTAGGGTTAGACTTAGGTTTAGGGGTTAATAACCTTATTATAGTAGCGGCGACGTTGGGGGCGGGAGATTAGGGGTTAATAATTGTAGGTAGGTGGCGGGGATGTTAGGGAGGGCAGATTAGGGGTTAATAAAATGTATTATAGTGTTTGCGAGGCGGGAGTGCGGCGGTTTAGGGGTTAATACATTTATTATAGTGGCGGCGATTTGCGGTCGGCAGATTAGGGGTTAATACTTGTAGTTAGATTGCGGCGACATTGGGGGGGCAGATTAGGGGGTTAATAACTATAATGTAGGGGTTGGCGGTGTTAGGGACACCAGATTAGGGGTTAATAGCTATAATGTAGGCGGCGGCGATATCGGGTCGGCAGATTAGGGGTTAATACTTGTAGTTAGATTGCAGCGACGTTGGGGGGGGGCAGATTAGGGGTTAATAACTATAATGTAGGGGTCAGCGGTGTTAGGGACACCAGATTAGGGGTTAATAGCTATAATGTAGGCGGCGGCGATATCGGGTCGGCAGATTAGGGGTTAATACTTGTAGTTAGATTGCGGCGACGTTGGGGGGGCAGATTAGGGGTTAATAACTATAATGTAGGGGTCGGCTGTGTTAGGGACACCAGATTAGGGGTTAATAGCTATAATGTAGGCGGCGGCGATATCGGGTCGGCAGATTAGGGGTTAATACTTGTAGTTAGATTGCGGCAACGTTGGGGGGGGGGCAGATTAGGGGTTAATAACTATAATGTAGGGGTCGGCGGTGGTAGGGACACCAGATTAGGGGTTAATAGCTATAATGTAGGCGGCGGCGATATCGGGTCGGCAGATTAGGGGTTAATACTTGTAGTTAGATTGCGGCGACGTTGGGGGGGGCAGATTAGGGGTTAATAACTATAATGTAGGGGTCGGCGGTGTTAGGGACAGCAGATTAGGGGTTAATAGCTATAATGTAGGTTGCGGCGTTATCCGATCGGCAGATTAGGGGTTAAATAATGTTATTATAGTGTTTGCGATGTGGGGGGGGCCTCGGTTTAGTGGTTCATAGGTAGTTTATGGGTGTTAGTGACTTAGTGTACTAAAACATACCGAATTTCGGAACCGAATAGAACCGAATTCAGCCGAATCCGAATAAATCCGAAACGAATTTATTCGGATCCGAATAAATCCTTAACGAATTTATTCAAATTTTGCCGAATTCGATTCGATCCGAAACGAAATTCGAAAAGTCCGAATCGATCCGAACCGAAAACGAACCGAATTTTTTAGCCGTGCACATGTCTACTTACCTGATAAATTTCTTTCTTTTGCGATGTACCGAGTCCACGGCCCGCCCTGTCTATTCAAGACAGATAGTATTTTTTTATGTAAACTTCAGTCACCTCTGCACCTTATAGTTTCTCCTTTTCTTCCTTGGCCTTCGGTCGAATGACTGGTGGGTGGAGTTAAGGGGGGAGCTATATAGACAGCTCTGCTGTGGTGCTCTCTTTGCTACTTCCTGTCAGGAAGGACAATATCCCACAAGTTATTATTATTATTATTATTATCGGTTATTTGTAGAGCGCCAACAGATTCCGCAGTGCTATAAACAAAGGGGGAGTACAACAAAACAATTATAGGGTAGAGGGCCCTGCCAAGAGTTGCACTGTTGTAGTCAGCTCTTAAGAAGGTGATCTACAAGCAACTGGACTTTTAGGCTTACATGCTAAGAGGGTTCAGGGGAGGAGAGGAACTGGTATTAGGAAAGGTTAGCGTAGGTTGTATGCGTCCCTGAACAGTAGAGTCTTTAGGGAGCACTTGAAGCTTTTAAAACTAGAAGAGAGTCTTGTGGAGCGAGGCAGAGAGTTCCACAAGATGGGAGCCAGTCTGGAGAAGTCCTGTAAACGGGAGTGTGATGAGGTGACAAGAGAGGAGGAGAGTAGGAGGTCATGAGCAGAGCAAAGGGGACGGGAGGGAGGTCTGAAGGTTCTGAGATGAGGGAGGTCTGAGATGTAGGGGGGAGCAGTGCAGTTGAGGGCTTTGTATGTCAGAGTGAGAGTTTTGTGTTTGATCCTAGAGGCAAGAGGAAGCCAGTGAAGGGATTGGCAGAGAGGTGCAGCAGATGAAGAACGACGTGTAAGGAAGATGAGCCTGGCAGAGGCATTCATTATGGATTGTAAAGGAGCTAGGCGGCAGGTGGGGAGACCAGAGAGGACAGAGTTGCAGTAATCAAGGCGGGAAAGAATGAGAGAGTGGATTCAAATCTTAGTTGTGTCTTGTGTAAGGAAGTGTCTAATTTTAGAGATGTTTTTAAGGTGGAAGCGGCAGGTTGTAGCCAAGGACTGAATGTGAGGAGTGAAGGAAAGATCTGAGTCAAATGTGACCCAGAGACATCGGGCATGCGGGGTAGGGGTAATGATGGAGTTGTCGACAGTTATAGAGATATTGGGGGTGGAGATTTTGGAAGAAGGGGGGAAAATGAGGAGCTCAGTTTTGGAGAGATTTAGCTTGAGGTAGTGAGAGGACATCCAGGAAGAGATGTGAGAAAGACAGTTAGTGACACGGGTTAGCAAGGAAGGAGATAGTTCTGGTGCAGAGAAGTAGATTTGGGTGTCATCGGCATACAAATGATATTGGAAACCGTGGGACTTAATTAGGGAACCTAGTGATGACGTATACATTGAGAAGAGAAGTTAGGATGAATCCGTGGACTCGGTACATCGCAAAAGAAAGAAATTTATCAGGTAAGCATAAATTTTGTTTTTTGAGGTTTACTGTCCCTTTAAGGCAAGTATTGTAGCTACATGTGAACTTTTCACATGTATCTTTGAATCATTTACATTAGTTTAAAACAAAAATTAATATAAATGTTTAAAGAAAATTAGATTTTCTTTTCATTTTAAACTAAACAAAAACCAAATGAAAACCAAATAGTTCAGCCAACGAATATTCAGGAAAACAAATTTTCCGGAATATTTGGAATGAAAATTTTGTCCGAAACAACATTTTCTTCCCTGCAAATCTCTAATCTGGGATTTATTAGAGTGGGGATGGCTTGCATGTTTTTGCTGCATATGATACCCCGTGATTTAGCACCTAAGGGTACAGTGACATATATGATAGCTAATTATATGATAGTTGTGGTAGTGTGGTCTGCTAGTTATGAGATGGAATTAAGGGTTATTAGCAATGTAGGGTGGTCACATGTAGTGCTCACATTTAGCATTTGATTTCAGTTGCAGGATCTGGAGGACATGGGATTAATATAGGGGTCATGGATAGGTTTACTTGTAATGGGGATTGTATTTAGGAATTAATTCCAATGGATGGTATGTAGTTGGGATTAAATAGATTACTCCACCGGAAGGTCATTTATTTGTTTTAATTGCATTTGGGTTTTCCGAGTTTTTCAGACTCAAGTTTGGATTTGCTCCTCTAAATAAAAAAAAGTGGTGGGTGCAGTGTGATCTTGGGAAAACAATTAAATAAAATAAGGAGTTAAAGCATTCTAATAATGTTTAGACACTGCTAGCATGTTAACCTACTAGAAGACTGAAGAAAAATGTTGCAATTACATGGTGGTTATTGGCCCTTTAAAGCAGATATCATAATTTACATTTAACAAAATGATATTTAAACCAGGCTTGTGACTGGTGTTGAAGCTTAACACTAATTCAAAGCCCATCAAATTAAGAGAGGATTAGCACAGGCAGCCCACATGAAATTCATCATTTTTTTGCAATCTACTGGTATCATAATGAAAAATAGCATTGATTGTAATTTTACCCCATGTATATAAATTCACTAGACCTAAAGGAATTATATTCTTGATATTCCCAGGAAACCATAATGCTCCAAAAACTAATATCTTAAAGTTTTTTGCTCTTAAAAAAATATTTGACTGTGGACCATTTTTAAGTTAAATAATTGTTTCTTTCTCTTTTTTCTTTACAGTACTTTCTGAATAGAACCCTGTGTTCCTTCTTTTATTCTTTATTCAATTTTACCTCCATCCTTGAAGGGACACTGTAATATAAAATTTGTTTCCCCTTAATATGTCCGAAATGTCTTGTTATACCTACAGAGAAAAATAAATGATAAGTAAAATAAAAGATATGAATAACCTGCAATATCTGGTGTAATTGATTTTGTTTATTTGTTTACATAGGAATAACAAGAAAGTAATGTATAATGTAATAAACTGAATTTGTAACTTGGAATGGAATTTTAAAGGGACATAAAATCCAAAATTTTATCTCACGATTCAGATAAAGCATATGATTTTAAACAACGTTCCAATTTACATCTGTTATCTATTTTGCTTTATTCTTTTGGAAGCATTTGTTGAAAGCATACATAGGTAAACATATGCCTCTTTTCATTGGCTCATCCTATGTGTCCAGCTAACTCCCAATAGTGCAGTGCTGCTCCTTCAGCTATAGATACCAAGAGAATAAAGCAAATTTGATAATACAAATAAGGTCCAGAATACAAGTGGTATTTTGCATTTCTGCTATAGCGATACCTCAATTAGAATTAAGAATTTTGCACTAGTCAGGTTGCACTCATATTACAACTTGAAAGTAAAACGTTTTTGCTCTAGCGGTAACCTGACTAGCGTAAAAATACGAACTAAGAATATTGTGTGAGTGTTCACGTATTCCCCCATAGAAGTCAATGGAGAAAAAAGTTGTAAAAAAACACCCCACGCTCACGCAAACACTATAATATATTTCATATTTCATATTCCAATGTCCTTTACATAATGGAATATGTTCTATTTATTGACAATTAAATATTTCTACATATATCAATGTTTTTTTAAACATATATATATTTATACATATATATATATAGATAGATTATTTACATATATATATATATATATATATATATATATATATATATATATATATATATACAGGTGGCCCTCGTTTTACAACGGTTCAATTTACACCGTTTCAGAATAACAACCTTTTTTTCAGTCATGTGACTGCTATTGAAAAGCATTGAGAAGCAGTGCATTTATTAAAATAGCCAGTAGGTGGAGCTGTCCGCTTGTGTTGCAGAAAGCCAAGCAAGCTGAAGTGAATCAGTTTAACCAGACCTGAGCTATCAAGCAGATTTCAAAGGAACAAGATCTTCCTGTCTATAATTCAGTCCAGATTGGAATGTATAGAAAGAACTGTTTGCAGAAAAATGCAAGTGAAGTCTGTGTTGTGTGATTATTTTATTAGGTTTATAATGCTGTTTAGCAAATGTTTTTGTTCATTTAACTTAGTTTAATTATATATTTTGTGTTGTGTGATTATTTTATTAGGTTCATAATGCTGTCTAGCATTTAAAGTCTTAATTTCAAAGCTTTAAAAATAATGTATTAAGTGTTACTTATGACAATTTTGAGAGAGGCCTGGAACCTATTTCCCTCACTTTCCATTGACTTACATTATAAACTGGGTTTCAATTTAAAACGGTTTCGATTTACAACCATTCCTTCTGGAACCTAACCCAGGCGTAAACTGAGGGCTACCTGTATATATATATATATATATATATATATATATATATATATATATATATATATATATATATATATATATATATATATATATATATATATGAATATCTATTTAAAAATACAAAGAACATATTCCACTATGTACAAAACATTGAAAAGTGAAATATTTACAGTCAAAAGTCAAAATAAAATTTTATGATTCAGAAATAGCATGCAGTTATAAGACACTTTCCAATTTACTTCCTTTATCAAATTTTGCATTATCAAATCTTTTTATATTCATGCTTTTCGTGGAACAAGATCCCTACTGAAAATGTGCACAAGCTAACAGGGTATCCGTATACTAATCTGTGATTGGCTGATGTCTTTCACATAAAACAGGGGGCCAGAAAATGGGAGAAAAAATAAATTTGTCAGAAAAAAATCTACTGCTTATTTGGAATTTATATTAGGTGTTATTGCCTTGTCTTTTTATTATGCACTTGTTAATTATGAAATTCTACTGCATTGAGTGGTCCTTTAAAAATTAATATTCCATAAATATGTTTTTACATGTTTTCATCTACTTAATGGCAAAAGGCTCTAATGCACTTTTATATATATATATATATATATATATATATATATATATATATGTCTATACATACAGTACATATTGATGTGTTTATATGTGTATATATGTCTGTAAATATATATATATATATATATATATACATATAAATACATACAGTAAATACATATGTACACACACACACACATATATATATATACGCATATATACTGTACGTCTGAGGAAGGGGATGCTTTGCCCCTGAATCGTCACTTACTTTTCACAGTAAAAGTTGTTTGGAAAAGACCAGAGAATGCAAGCTTTGTTTATTGTATGCATATTTTCACTAGCACCCTGGCAGCTGTTGGACTAACACCTAACACCCGAGATCTCATATCTTTGAGCCCTTATAACTTTTGTGTGCACTTTTTTTATTAGTGTTGTTATAAGTGTAACTGTACTTTGTAATGTATTTTTACAGTGTTTTATGCAACTTTTTATTTTCGCCAAACAGTTAACCACAGTTCTGATTCAGCGTAAGTCACAATTGCGCTCATGTGATTGCTTTTACGCTCAACTTGTAATATGAGTGGTAAGACCAATAAGCGCAAACCCTTGCGATATACCCCTTATCACTATGGCACAAACGATTGTGCTCCACTTGTAATGTAGCCCTAAATCGGAAAGTTATTTAAAAATGTTACCTCTGAATACCAAGATGAATACACAAAGGTGCATTAAGTTATCTATAGAAGTTAGCTTGAAATCCGGGGAAGCTTTTACAGACACTACACTGAAAGTATGACATGTAGCTGAAGGAAGCTCACATTATTGGACTGATGAGTCCTGTTTAAGATTGCTGGAGATACACTCAGTATGAGGGCTGAACGGTTACCTGGTGGGAAGATCACTTGGTAAGCACACAGAGGTAGTAATCCCAAGACAAACAGGATCACTTTAGAGACCAACCTGGAGTCATTTGATGATTATCAAACTACTTTATGTCATTTTCACATCATCAGACATCATCAGACTAAGGTTGGCTTCTGATTACTAGCCTGGAGTCATTAATTACTTCAGAATCACTCCAGGTAGATAGTCCTTTTTAACTAGGGATAAGCAGTGCTTGTTTCTCCTCAGGAAAGTAAAAATCATAATGGGCAAAGTATGTAAGAACTGATAATATGGATACCAAAGGGTATATTTATTATAGTTCGAGCGGACATGATACGATGTAGCGAATCATGTCCGCTGCACATCGATAAATGCAGAGAGCATACGCTGTCAGCATTTATCATTGCACCAGCAGTTCTTGTGAACTGCTGGTGCAATGCCGCCCCCTGCAGATTTGCGGCCAATCGGCCACTAGCAGGGGGTGTCAATCAGCCTGATTGTACTCGATCGGGTTGATTTCTGTCTGCGGCCTCAGAGCAGACGGACAAGTTATGGAGCAGTGACCGCTTCTTCATAACATCTGTTTCCGGCGAGCCTGAAGTTTCGCCGGAAACAAGGACATCTAGCTCCATACGGAGCTTGATAAATCGCCCCCCCAGTATGCATGGGATTTTTGTCTATTATTATTTCAATTTCCAACGGACTGATTGCTGATTTTGCTGTCTGGGTAGCCTCTCATGTTTTAGTGAGTGCTGCATATGCCACCTTTATTGCTGCAATAGAGATATTAACTTAAAGGTATATTCCAGCCTAAATTGGAAACCACATGGGTGCATTTTGGTATTGAGCAGAAGCAATTTTGTAATATACATGTATTAGCAAAAATGCTTCTAATAAAAGCTATAGCTGTTTCAAAAGTGTATTTAAGTATGAACCGTGCACCAGCATTTTAAACGCAACACTTGTTCGGATAGCCTAGGGTGCTTGTACCATCTGGTAATGACTAAATTTGTTAATTGATGACATGATACAAGCCCCACTGATGATCTGAGCAGCTGCATTATTTAAAATGTGGGTGCAGTAAAAATATCTAGCTATGCATAACATGCATATGCAGAGACAATGTTAACACTAAATCAGTGATAACTCTTAATAGAAGCATTTTTGCCAATAAATGTATATTGAAAATATGTTTCTATTCAAAGATGCAATAAATCTATGTGCATTTATATTTTGACAGGAATGTCCCTTTAAAGTGAATTTATTGATTGTAGAATTATATTAAACATGTTTATCTAGAAGGTATCGTTATTTATTTATGTGGACTGTCTTACTGTTTGGTAAGCTATACTGGCATCTTGCAGCTATTCTATTTACTTTTTTTTGCTTGGTTTGAACATTAGGGGGTATTTTAATAGGGTAGCAATTATGATATGAAGGCATTAAAGGGACAGTCTAGTCAAAATGAAACTTTCATGATTCAGATAGGGCATTCAATTTTAAACAACTTTCCAATTTACTTTTATCATCACATTTCTAAGGCAACATCTTATCTCAGTACACTTAGACACTTTTTCACAGCTAGACAGTGCTAGTTCATGTGTGCCATATAGATAACATTGTACTCACTACCGTTGAGTTTTTTTGAGTCAGCACTGATTGGCTAAAATGCAAGTCTGTCAAAAGAACTGAAATAAGGGGGCAGTCTGCAGAAGCTTAGATACAAGGGGGTCGATCCGATAAAAATCGTCGCCCGCAAAAGTCGGCGACGCCAATTTATTTGCGCGGGTTTGGTATCCTATATACGGCGTAACCTAGAAGTTAAGCGCGTATATTTCTGCCGTCGCCCGTAGTTTTTTGGGCCATAGGCAGGTATACCAAACCTGCGCAATTTGGTATCCAATATACAGCGTAAGGACTTACGTGGCGAAAATGGAGAAATCTTACTCCATTTTCACCTCGCCACAAAAAGCAGCCGTAAGAAGCCTTACGCTGACTATTGGAGCCCCGTAACTCCCTAAACTGGCTGCTAAAATAAACCTAACACCTAACGCATGCGCAATGTCTATCTCCCTGTCAACCGCGATCCCCCGCCGCAATCCCTAATAAAGTATTTAACCCCTAAACCGCCGCCATCTACATAAACTAACCCCCTACTGTGAGCCCCTAAAACCGCCACCATCTAACTGATCTATCCCCTAATGTGAACCCCTAAAACCGCCAACATCTAACTGATCTATCCCCTAATGTGAACCCCTTACACCACCGCCATCTATATTAAAATTATAAACCCCTAATTTAATCTACCTACCCCCGCCGCCAGCTATATTATCTATATTAACCCTAAGTATATTATAGTTAATATAGTTATTACATTATATATATTAACTATATTAACCCTAATTATATTAGGGTTAATATAGTTAATATAGTTACTATAGTATTTATATAAACTATATTAACTCTATCTAACCCTAACACCCCTAACTAAATTCTTATTAAATAAATCTAATTCATATTATAAACTAAAATATTCCTATTTAAATCTAAATACTTACCTATAAAATAAACCCTAAGATAGCTACAATGTAATTAATAATTACATTATAGCTATGTTAGGGTTTATATTTATTTTACAGGTAAATTGTTAATTATTTTAACTAGGTATAATAGCTATTAAATAGTTATTAACTATTTAATAGCTACCTAGTTAAAATAATTACCCAATTACCTGTAAAATAAATCCTAACCTAAGTTACAAATACACCTACACTATCAATAAATTAAATAAACTACAAATATCTATCTAAAAATACAATTAAATAAACTAAACTAAATTACAAAAAAAAAAAACACTAAATTACAAAAAATAAAAAAAAGATTACAAGATTTTTAAGCTAATAACACCTATTCTAAGCCCCCTAATAAAATAATAAAGCCCCCCAAAATAAACAAATTCCCTACCCTATTCTAAATTAAAACAAGTTCAAAGCTCTTTTACCTTACCAGCCCTTAAAAGGGCCTTTTGTGGGGGCATGCCCCAAAGAAAACTGCTCTTTTGCCTGCAAAAAAACACACAATACCACCCCCCAACATTACAAACCACCACCCACATACCCCTAATCTAACCCAAACCCCCCTTAAATAAACCTAACACTACCCCCCCCTGAAGATCTCCCTACCTTGTATTCACCCCGCCGGGCAGAACTCCTCATCCGATCCGGGCGATGTGTTCCAGCAAGCGGCAGTGAAGTCTTCTTCCATCCGGGCGATGTCTTGAAGCAAGCGGCAGAGAGTCTTCTTCCATCGGCAACGTCTTCAAGCAAATCGGCATCTTCAATCTTCTTACTTCGCTCCTCCGCCGCGGAGCATCCTTCTGGCACGACGACTTCCCGACGAATGAGGTTCCTTTAAATGACATCATCCAAGATGGCGTCCGTCGAATTCCGATTGGCTGATAGGATTCTATCAGCCAATCAGAATTAAGGTAGAAAAATCTGATTGGCTGATTGAATCAGCCAATCAGATTCAAATTCAAGCCGATTGGCTGAACCAATCAGCCAATCAGATTGAACTTGAATCTGATTGGCTGATTCAATCAGCCAATCAGATTTTTCTACCTTAATTCCGATTGGCTGATAGAATCCTATCAGCCAATTGGAATTCGACGGACGCCATCTTGGATGATGTCATTTAAAGGAACCTCATTCGTCGGGAAGTCGTCGTGCCGGAAGGATGCTCCGCGGCGGAGCAGCGAAGTAAGAAGATTGAAGATGCCAATTTGCTTGAAGACGTCGCTGATGGAAGAAGACTCTCTGCCGCTTGCTTCAAGACATCGCCCGGATGGAAGAAGACTTCACTGCCGCTTGCTGGAACACACAAGTTCTGCCCGGCGGGGTGAATACAAGGTAGGGAGATCTTCAGGGGGGGTAGTCTTAGGTTTATTTAAGGGGGGTTTGGGTTAGATTAGGGGTATGTGGGTGGTGGGTTGTAATGTTGGGGGTGGTATTGTGTTTTTTTTTTGCAGGCAAAAGAGCAGTTTTCTTTGGGGCATGCCCCCACAAAAGGCCCTTTTAAGGGCTGGTAAGGTAAAAGAGCTTTGAACTTGTTTTAATTTAGAATAGGGTAGGGAATTTTTTTATTTTGGGGGGCTTTATTATTTTATTAGGGGGCTTAGAATAGGTGCAATTAGCTTAAAAATCTTGTAATCTTTTTTTTATTTTTTGTAATTTAGTGTTTTTTTTTTTTGTAATTTAGTTTAGTTACTGTTACTTTGAGGTATGCCCCGCAAAAAGCCCTTTTAAGGGCTGGCAAAAGAGCTGTTACTTTGGGGCAATGCCACGCAAAAAGCCCTTTTTAGGGCTATTTGTAGGGTTAGACTTAGGTTTAGTGGTAGGGATAGTTTAGTATTTTAGGGGTTAAATAATTTAATATACATGGCGGCGGGGTAGGGGGATTAGATTAGGGGTTAATAATTTTAAAATAGCGGCGGGGTAGGGGCTCACTTTAGGGGGTAGGTAAGGTAGATGGCGGCGGTGTTAGGGGCTCACTTTAGGGGGTTATAGATTTAATATAGCTGGCGGCGGTTTAGGGGTTAATAACTTTATTAGGTAGCGGCGGGCTCCGGGAGCGGCGGTTTAGGGGTTAATACATATTTTATTGTTAGGATAGTGAGGGGGGATAGCTGATAGAGGGTTAGACGTGTCGGGCTATTTTAGGGAGGCGTGTTAGACTTGTCGGGCTATGTTAGGGAGGCGTGTTAGACAGTGCGGGTGATTTAGACTTTAGTCAGGTTTTGTAGGCGCCGGCAGTTTCTAACGTGCCGCAAGTCACTGGCGACGCCAGAAATTTCTGGACATCGCTGGTTTGTCAGACTTACGGCACGTTAGCATCTGACAGCGACATATATGGGATAGCTCGAGTTGCGAGCTGAAACTGCGGGCGACGCGGGTTCCCTCGCTTGCGCCGTAAACTACGATCTATATCGGATCGCGCCCAAGGTAATCACAGAGGTAACACGTTTATTAATATAACCATGCTGGTTATGCAAAATTGGGGAATGGGTAATAAAGAATTTATCTATCTTTTCAAACAATAACATTTCTGGAGTAGACTGTCCCTTTAAATAAATATTTGATGGCGAAACAATTTACATTTTTTTTTGTTAATTGGTATAATATTAAAAAAAAAACAAGCTCGAGTAATTAAAAAATAATAATAATGTTTTGTTCGAAATTAAAGCTTCTGTTTTTAATGGCAACATGTTTTTTGGTTTTATTTTTTAAATTTTATGTCTGTTTTTATGTGTTACTTCTGCCTATTTTCCTTCCAAACGTTGGAAGTTCAGAGGACCTAAATTATCATATAATTTTAATCATACATTAAAAATATTTGACAGCACATGGCACAACTCTTCTAACCAATATTATCAGTTTTAAGCAAAGCTCAAAATGCAAAACAGTAGCTAAAAAAATTAGATCATTACAGCTCTACTTTTTTTTCTACTCAGTTGAGCTCATTACCTGAATCAGCTTTGTAGATGAGCTTTCCGTTACATAATTTCATGCACTATTGTACTGGTGGATTAATCCATTTTTTTCAAAAGACTAGCCAGAACTGTATTTGTACACCTTGAAATTTAATACAACAGCATCATGGGAAAATAGCTAGCAGACCATATATGCAGCAAAATTTGTTCTGGAACATGAAATAGAATGCATTATTTATAATGTTAATATTTTATATCAAGAGCTTTTGGTGTATATGAAAATTTAATATTTTTTATTTTATAACTAAAACTTTGACAGAATTATAAGAGTAAGTATATAAAAGCAGAAGAACAAATATATATATATATATATATATATATATATATATATATAATGTAAATACAAATGTTAATATTTTAGTGTATGAACTTAAATTTAGGGCAATATTATAGGTGTCATGTTAACTTTTGTGTGTAAGCGGTATAATTTCCCCCCCGTCATTTTGCATGCAACAGAATAGCACACATTTTAGAAGTAAACTCGATTGAAAGAGCACAATCGCATTTTATGCTTGTCAGGTTAGCGCAAATGAAACCCTAACGTAAACGGTAGTGCATTGAAAAAATTGTCCTGAACAAAGCGTAAATACATTTAAAAATACAGTTACACTCATATAAACACTATCTGATAAAAATTATTCATATAAATATTTTAAAAAGTTATAAGTGCTTAAAGGTATATGGTATATGACAAGGTGTTTGCCTGCAAAGGTCTATATTGTATATATATACATACATATACATTTGTAATCAAAAATATTCAATCCCCTTTGCAGCTCAGATTTATTGCCAAAATTTACAGACTTTCAGCTGTTTGCGATGAACAAATCAAACAAAGCAATTGAAATAGCTCAACATAATGAATGATTCAAGTGGTTTCCCCAAATTCAACTGAAAATGCAACTTTTAATGAATTCTGCATTTTAAAAATTATTCAACCCCTTAATACCAAGCATCTTTAGTACTTAGTAGAGCACCCATTTTCTGTTATGACCTGCTGCAAATGAGATGCATAGCCAGACACTAGCTTCTGGGGCAGCAACCCCAGAGCATCACCCTGCCCCCACTATGTTTAACTGTAGGCAGAGTGTTCTTTTCAGCGTATGCTTCATTCTTCTTCCTCCAGATATACCGCTGATCCTTGGGGCCAAAAACATCTGTAGCTTATTTATATGATTTTGAGCATATTGGAGCCAACTTTTATTGTGCTTTTGGGTCAGTGGTGGTGTACATCTTGGAGTTCTGGCATTGAAACCTTCTGCGTTTAGTATGCGCCTTACTGTGCATACTGAAACCTCGGTGCCTGTTGCCACCAAGTGTTGCTGCAGGTCTTTTGCAGTCACTCAAGGGTTTGTCTCAACCTGCCTTCTCAGAAATCTGGTTGCAGCCATTGATAGCTTCCTTTTTCTGCCCCGTCTAGGTAGTGTAACCACTGTTCCTTTAACTTGCGAACTATGCTTCCAACGGTGTATCTAGGAACATTTAGTGCCTTTGCTATCTTTTTGTATCCAGTTCTTTGTTTGTGAAGGCTGATCTTCTCACTCTTCTTAACTTTTTGGACCATTCTTTTGACTTAGCCATATTAATTACATGCAGTCAAATGTGACACTCAACAAACCCCTAGCCAGTTCATGCATTTCATGTGTTCTAGCTCAAGCAAACCTGGTGCAATTAATGAAGCCTTTGAGCAAACTGAATCAAACTTTCCCAATTGGCCTTTTGACTGTCTTTGATAATGTCATTAATAGTGATGTCCCGAACTGTTCGCCCGCGAACGGTTCACAGCGAACATAGCTTGTTCGCGTTTGCGGGCGAACACATGGCGATGTTCGATCCGCCCCTATGTGTCATCATTGAGGAAACTTTGACCCTGTATGTCACAGCCGTCTGACACATTAGAGCCAATCAACATCAGACACTCCCTCACAGACCCTCCCAGCTACTCAGAATCCGCCATTTTAGACTCATAACGACCTTGCTTTCTTAATGAGAGGACGTGTTGTGTTTTTGCTCCTGACATTAATAGGAAAAACATAGCTAGGCTAGTGTATTTAGTGTCCACTACAGTCCAGAAGGACTCCACTCATCTCTGCTGCAAGGACAGCACCCCAAAAAGCCCTTTTTAGGGCTATATTTTGTGCCGTTTTTTATTTTTTATTTTCATATTTTTTTTATTAGCATTTGCCTGGCTTTCAGCCTGTGTGTTTAAGGCTCACAGCATATGCTGTGATTACTGCCACCACTGATATCTCCCTAACAACATTAGTTTAAATTTAATTAACCAAAAATGTTAATTTTTTTTTTTTTTTTTACTAGTGTAATTTTTTTTCATTTTCTATCAGGCCTGTGTCACACAGCATATACTCTGGTTCATTGCTCTGTGCCAGCCACCAGTGTTAATATCCGTTTATAACATTATTTTAAATTTAAAAATTTTTATTTAAATAATTTTTCTAGTGTAATCTAATTACATTTTCTATCAGGCCTGTGTCTGTCAGGCTCACTCAGCATTAATATACCTCATTTTTTTCAGTCTTTTGGTTAATTGGTCTGTGCCAGGCAGCCACTACTCATATCTTCTTCACCTTAATTTAAATATATAAAAAAAAAAAGTTTAAATTTGTTTGATAGTGTAATCTAATATAATTTTCTATCAGGCCTGTGTGTTTTTTCTGACATACAGAACCTACTGTGTTTACTTGCTGCCCTCCCTAGTCTATGAGCCACGGCTCATATGTGTTTAACCTTTTTTTAATTCCCCCCCCAAAAAAATAATTTAAATCATTTTTCTAGTGTAATCTAATAGTATTTTCTATCAGGCATGTGTGTATCTGACTTACAGAGCCTACTGTTTTTAATAGCTGCCCTTCCAAGGCTATCAGCCACGACTCATATTTATGTGCTTAACCTTTTTCTTTAAATTCCCCCAAAAAAGTCTTTAAATCATTATGCTAGTGTAATCTAATTTTATTTTCTATCAGGCCTGTGTCTAACTGTCTATCTGACTTACACAGCATACTGTTGTTAATTGCTGCCCTACGTAGCAGCCAGCCAGTGCGACCACTCATATGTGCATTGCACTTCTTAACATAATTTTAATATTAAAATCTAAAATTTTAAAATATTTTGCTAGTGTAATCTAACTTAATGTTCTATCAGGCCTGTGTTTTTGTCACTTACACAGCATACTGTGTTAAATTGCTGCCCTACCTACCATCCACGACTCATATCTGCCAGCCTGTGTGCCAGGCCCAACTAGCCAGTTAGTGGCACCAATCATAATTCTTGTAACAGTATCAAATAAATTAAAATTCATAATTTTTTGGACTGCAAATATTCAGTCTACTAGTGCCATTGAATTGCAGTTTCCTCCTGCCTGGCAGCCTGTGTGCCAGGCACAAACTAGCCAATTAGTGCCACCAATCCTAGTTGTTGTAAAAGTATTGTTAATCTTTAAAATTCCAAATTGATCGCTTGTGACAAATCTATCTATCTCGTGGTTGTGCAATTGGACTGTTTGCGGTTGATTGCGGTGCGTAACACTTGGAGTTTGCTCTGTCACTGTGATGCGGCCGTAACCCTTACACTACCTGATAGATACGACATCATAACTGATGTTTTAAAGCACGTTATTGCAAACAATTTGGGAATGTTAGTTGATTTAGGCCCTTTATAGGTTAAAAGCAGACTCTGCATAAACTATGTAATTTTCCATGGGAGTTTTGCCATGGATCCCCCTCCAGCATACCACAGTCCAGGTGTTAGTACCCTTGAAAAAACTTTTCCATCACTATTGTGGCCAGAAAGAGTCATTGTAGGTTTTAAAGTTCGCCTGCCTATTGAAGTCAATGGTGGTTCGCGACATCACTAGTCATTAACTCATTTATTGGTATCAGCTGAATGTTCTGTCCTATAAATCTAACACTTCTATGGGGTAGCATTGCTGGGGGGTAGCATTGAAGGTTTAGATAGCAGCATTGTAACATCATCTGTTCACATCTCTAAAGTGAACATTTGTAAGTGAGGCATTAACAATTGGGCAAAATAATTATACAAGAATAATTATACAATAATTCAACAAGGATTGGAAAAGGGAAAGGCAAGTTCAGTTGCAATACTGTGTTTTAGCCACTGTTTCCCTCTTTTATAGCAATGCTTAATATCTTCATATTCCTTTTTACTACCTTTTGTCTCTACAAACAAACTACTTTATTAAATTACTCCTTCCCCCTCATCTCTCTTTACCTCACCTTACTTTTGTATTCATGGTTTTTACACATTCCTAAACATTCTCTCTCCCCCTTGCACCTCATCCCAAAAACAGTCTCATTATCTCATTACCTCAAATCTTATCATATGTCACTCTCCCTCTTGCTCATACTAGCTGCTGATGACATCTTCCCTAATTCTGGTCCCCCACAACTTCTTGCAAACCCATGTATGCCTTTCAATAGACTTAAAAAACAAAGCTCTGGTAACCTTAATCCTCTTGCCTCTAAAGCCACCACCCCCCTTCACTTGTGCACTCTGGAACTCTCACTCTGTTTGCAACAAGCTCACTTCTATCCATGACCTCTTTATCTTCCACTCCCTCAACCTTCTGGTTCTCACAGAAACCTAGCCCTCTGCTTTAGACACAGCATGGGGGTCTCCACTTGAGCCACACTCCAAGGTCTGGTAATAGACAAGGAGGTTGTGTTGATATTTTACTTTCCTCTCGTTGCACCTTTCAACAAATACAGCCCTTCTCTTCCCTCACAAATTCTTCATTTGAAGCACACATGATTCTCATATTCTCTCCCCTCTCTATACGTGCTGCAGTCATAAACCGCCCCCGTGACTCCTCAACTTAATTGTTTAGATCACTTTGCTGCCTGGCTGCCTTATTTCCTTTCCTCAGACACACCTGCCCTTATTCTTGGTGACTTCAACATCCCTCTTGACAATCCCACTGCCTCCTCTGCAAAACAACATCTGCAACTCACTTCCTCTTTCAGCCTGTCACAATGGACTGACTCTCCCACTCTCAAAGATGGTTACTCCCTTGATCTTATTTTCAGCTATTGATGCACTATCTCAAATTTAACAAACTATCCTTTTCCTCTTTCTGACCATCATCTCCTCACTTGCAACATCACATCCCTCCCTACAACTCTCCCTCCTTCTACCCCTCACACCAAACTTCACAAGCATTAAGTCACTAGATCAGCAACAGCTCATAAGCTCTCTCGAACCTCTCTTGCATCCCCTCCTTTTCCTTCCCTGACTAGTCAATCTGCCACTATAACTTTACCCTTACATTAGTTCTTGACAATCTGGCCTCACATTCTCATCCTCAGCCCTGACATACTCCTCTGATATGGTACCTATGCAGATGTTCCCGTACTGCTGAGTTACACTGGAGAAAATCTCGGAGGTCAGCTGACTTTCTTCACTACAACTCCTTCTATTCTGCCCTTAATCTTTATAAACAACATTACTTCTCTACTCTTATCTCTACTCTTTCCCCAAACCCAAAATGTTTACGTTCAATACTCTTCTCCGCCCACCCCCACCTCCTAATATAACTTCTCTTTAAGCTCAAGAATTTGCCAGTCACTTCAATAGCAAAATTGACTCCATTAGAAATGAAATCAGCTCTCAACATACTACCAATCTCCGACCCCCTCAAAAGCTCACAATCATCCAAAACCCAAATAGCCATAAATTTGGCTCTTTTACCGAGGAAGAAGTTTCTGCCTTTATACTGTCCTCTCACCTCACTACCTGTCCCCTTGACCCCATCCCCTCACAGCTACTCCCCTCCCTCTCTTCTACCCTTACCCTTATACTCAGACACATCTTCAACCTCTCCCTCAGTACTGATATATTTCCCTCATTTTTAAAACATGCACTGGTCACACCTATACTCAAAAAAAACCTTCTCTCGATCCAACCTCCCCTTCCAACTACCGCACTATTTCCCTACTCCCTCTTGCCTCAAAGCTTCTTGAAAAGCTAGTATATACATGTCTATCCCATTTCCTTACATTAAACTTCCTCCTTGACCCACTGCAATCTGGATTTCGTCCCCATCACTCCACAGAGACAGCAATTGGTAAGGTTACCAACGACCTACTTAAAGCAAAATCCAAAGGCCACTACTCTCTGCTTATCCTCCTTGATCTGTCTGCAGCCTTTGATATTGTCGACCACCCTCTTTTGCTCCAAACCCTCCAATCCTTCGGCATTTGTGACACAGCTCTCTCATGGTTCTCTTCCTATCTGTCTAATCATACCTTTAGTGTAGCCTTCTCTGGGTTATCCTCTGCTCCGTTACCACTTTCTGTTGGGGTACTGCAAGGCTTTGTCCTCGGTCCCCTTCTCTTTTCAATCTAAACATCATCATTAGGTTCCTCAATAAAGTCCCATGAGTTTCAAAATCATTTGAATGCAGATGACACTCAGTCTACCTCTCTGCACTAGATCTATCTCCTTCCTTGCTAACCCATGTCACTAACTGTCTTTTTCATATCTAATCTTGGATGTCCTCTCACTACCTTAAGCTAAATCTCTCAAAAACTGAGCTCCTTATTATTTGCCCTTCTTCAAAACCTCCACCCCCATTTCTCTATAACTGTCGATAACTCCATCATTACCCCTACCCCGCATGCCCAATGTCTTGAGGTCACACTTGACTCAGATCTTTCTTTCACTCCTCACACTCAGTCTAAGATTTTAATCTACTCTCTCATCATTTACCTCCTCAGCAACTGCAACTCCATCATCTCTGGTCTACCTAGCTGCCGCCTAGCACCTTTACAATCCATAATAAATGCCTCTGCCAGGCACATCTTCCTTACACGTCGCTCTTCATCTGCTGCACCTCTCTGCCAATCCCTTCACTGGCTTCCTTTTGTTTCCAGGATTAAACACAAAATTCTCCCTCTGGCATACAAGCCCTCAACTGCACTGCTCCCACCTACATCTCAGATGTTACCTCCTCACATTCCCATTTACAGGACTTCGACAGACTGGCTCCCATCTTGTGGAATTCTCTTTCTCGCTCCAAAAGACTCTCCCCTAGTTTTAAAAGCTTCAAGTGCTCCCTAAAGACTATTCAGGGATGCATACAACTTACACTAACCTTTCCTTACTCCATTGCTTTCCCCTTGAAACTCTTAGAATGTAAGCCTATGAGCCCAGCTGTTTGTGGATCACCTTTAATTGAGTCAACTACAACAGTGCAACTCTCGGCAGGGCCCTCTACCCATTTGATCCCTATAAATGTTATATTGTATACCTTATGTTTATAGCACTGCGGAATCTGTTGGCGCTCTACAAATACTTGATAATGATAAAAAATAATGATAAGTTGCATAAGGTGTGCTTGAGCCAACACCTGTTTTGCACATGCTGTTGTGAAGGATTCTATTCAGAGGGTTGAATAATTTTGAGACTGCAGAATTAATTAAATGTTGCATTTTCAGTTGAATTTGGGGAAACCTCTTAAAGCATTTGTTGTGTTGAGCTATTTCAATTGCTTTTGTTTGATTTCTTCATTGCAAACAGCTGAAAGTCTGTACATTTTGACATTAAACCTGCAATGGGGGTTGAATAATTGTGATTACAACTGTACATTTCAAAATGTATGTATATATGTTTATATGTGTGTACAGATGTATTTACGTATATGTGTTTTACTGTTTATGTACTGGGCATATTTAACATTCAATGTTCTTCACATACAATAATTTTTATTTTTATATATATATATATATATATATATATATATTATATATACTGTATATATATATCCCTATTGATAT